>NC_138243.1:4532665-4612665 GCF_964197995.2 Scardinius erythrophthalmus | reverse complement strand
ATGATACAATCATTATTTGAAGCATCAAGTTACTTTCAAAAGGTGATTCACTGTATTAAATACCCCTGCAGGTGTCTTTGAGTCATTACTTTAAAAGTTGTAGCAACAACATCATGGCATGCAAATTATTACTTGAACCTTTTTGAATGTCATTGCAATTTCTTTGCATTCCAAGGACCAATTTTCATGTAGTTTTCACGCAATCTGCAGGCCGGTAGAGCAGTGCCGAGTCTCTGAGGCTGGTCTATGTGGAGTGTTTTAGCATGTTTTGTCTAATGAGCGGAGGCCTCTCCATGGTCACCAGGAACTGCATATTTAAAGCCCAGGGTTAGCTGAATGATCACGCCTGGACGCCGGACACAAAGGCCCGGATATTTCTATACCCATTAGGCCCTGTCCGCAGGCACAGGGGTCCCCCCCTCTCAGGTTTTGTTTAGTTAACAGCAGGACGAGGCAAGCTAGAGATTACATGTGAAAAGTAAACACATGGGAGCATGACTAATAAGACCCAGATTACTGGTTAAAACAACAGGTCTTGTGGCAGGCCGAGGCTAGACACCCACGATATGAGCAAACTCCCTCTGAAACAAACGACATGTCTTGGAAACCGTGTCTGAATGCAGTGTGTGTTCATATTCAGAGGTTTGGGAAGTCAGACTAATCTAACTCTCTTCAAAATGCTGGGTTGTTGGCATTAATGCTGGGCATGGTTGTGGCCAAGAGAATCACATGAAGGGATTGGAAAGCCACTGCTCCCCCATGTTTGCAGAGATGGCTTGCTAAGATGGTCTCTGTCTTAAACCTTGGAAAAAATAGGGTTTAAAGTCTCAAGGTCTGGGGTCCCTTCCTCCAACATTTACATAATAGTAGAACTTAAAGATTTTATTGCATCTGCTACTGATTTTTTTATATATATATCTGATTTTGATCCCCCTCTTTATGTGATTTCAACTTTGGGTCAAATATGGACAAACCCAGCTGTTGGTTTCCATATTTGACCCAAAATTGGGTTAAAACAACCCAGCATTTTTTCGAGTGAAAGCCGCCCCCTCTGGATTGGAGCGTGTTGATTGTTGTACACGGTCCACGTCCAATAAGAGCTGTTGACACACTGTGTGTTGTAACGGCATGGGAAAGGGCCATCGATTTTCCCAGCGTCTCGTTGGCCTCCGGGGACCATCAGCGGGAAACTTGATCCCGCCTGTAAATTGGGAGTGACTGTCAGTTGATTGGCGCTGTTGGACGGGCACTGAATCCATGGGCTTAGAATGCGACACAAAGAGAAGCATTGTGAAAGCCAGCGCTGTTGTCATAATGAGGAGGATCCCAGCTCCGGCTCCGGCACTGAAGGGGCCAAAATAGGAAATGGCCAAGTGTCCCTTCTTGACCACCGCGCATCCCTCGGGCCTTCCCGTGCCTCTCTTTAGCTAAAGTAAAGTTCAGATCGAGTAATGCTAACACGTCCATCCGGGCAGCTGTCTCGGCCCGGGACTTTCTTCCGCCTTTGTCTTTTGTTTTACTCTGTTCTTTTGAGGTTGGATTTAATCTCAATTGACCTTTTTCCTGAGTCTCTGCCCTTGTTTGGTGGAGAGCGCGCAGAGAATTAATTTCCTATTATCACTGTAAAGCTGCTTTGAGACAATCCATATTGTTAAAAGCGCTATAGAAATGAAGGTGACTTGACTTAATGAAGCGTTTATTTATATATTGAGTCTGGAGAGGCTTTTTCCTACAGGAGATGGACTGTAGTAGTTGGTCTTTGGCACAGTGAGCATTAAGTAAGGATCCTCATGACTCTGACATGAACTGTAATCTGACCTCTCACCCACCAGGCCCACACTCAGACACTTACTTCATTAGGGACTGGATTAAATCGTAAGAACTAGTGTGTCTCTCTGTTCGTGTTTTTTATTTATTTTTGTATTATTATGTGCTCACACTCCTTCTTTAGAAGTGCATGTGAGTGTACTGGGGTGTAACGATTCCCTCATGTCATGATTTGATACAGCTCACGATGTGATATTATTGCGATACTCCAAGACATGTGATAAAAGGTAAACAATGAATGCACTGTTGATCAAAATGCTAAATTTGGTGTTACACTGAGTGTGTAAATGAACAGGCTTGGACTTGGTGTTGGAAACCCAAAGCTCATGACAATAGAGACACCAGAATAACAATATTCATGATTCTGGAGCTGAAATACAGGATTATTTTAGATGAATATGCTTGTTCTCTGTCACTGACTAGATATATTTATAATAATGTAGGCCACTTTTACTGGTAGCATAAGACCCACAGATATTCCCCCATTGCATTATTATACAATTACATTTAACATTATATATAGTAGTTTAGTGTAGAACTGACACTAAAACTCTGATAACTTGAATTTTTTTCTCACACTGTCATTTTCATTTTGGGGGAACTATCCACAATACATATTGCATTTTTGTATTGCGATATATTGTGACACGATGTATTGTTACACCCCTAGAGTATACTTCTGGAAATATATGGCCCTATATATGTGTTCTATGTAAATAAGTGAAATAAAACCTCATTATAGGGCTGCACGATTTACAGAAAAGAACTGCAAATTGTTTAAAAATATTTAAATAATTTGGCCAAAATTGTGTAATTATATATCAATATTATGGATACATAAAATTATTAATAATATAGTGATGAACTGTAAAATAAAGCATTAAAGAAAAGTATTTATTCTACAATACAACTTTAAAATCGCAATACTAAGATTTAATTCCTAATTTCATAATTTCCAAACATTAAACCTTTATTATTATTATTTATTATTTTTTTTATTTTTTTTAGATAAGCGCTTCTCATTACAAGCTTTGAAGATTTTGCATTTTGTGTTTCCAAATGCGTAAATAAGTGACCCATCCCTGCAGTATCACTGAGACACGGCTAACCCCGCGGCTCATGAGCTGTGTGTGTGTGTGTGTGTGTGTGGAAGAAGAGAGCTGTGCTTCACTCTGAAACACGCAGTGCACTTATTCAATCAAATCACAGCCTTTGTGTTTTGATATTGCCATATTTAAATTTTGGTTTAATTTACACTAATAGTGCAGCCCAAAGTCTTATAATTGGACCTAAAACCATTTAAATCTTAAAAAGCCCAAATATGCTGAGATGCGCGTCAAAACTGATAAATCTAACCTAAAATTAACCTAGCAAGCAAAGGAGATTGTTTTAACCTTGCTGTATTTGACTATTTGTATAAAGGTGCAAAGTCCCTCTGTGGTGAAAACCGAGTTTTTAATGTTGTTTATGTGTCTATGTGGTGTTTTTAGTATGCTTTAACCCTCAGACGGTCCTCGGTCATTTCTGACCGAAACATTTTCTGTTTTGAATTTCTAAAAATCACAGCTTCATCGGAATGTTATGAAACTTGGTGACTTTTATGGCATTAGGTATGTGAATACAAAAAAAAATTGAGGTCATGATCCGAGCATGCTAAGTGGTCGTAAAAAAAATAGTGACGATTTTGGTCTTCGGTCAAAAATGACCGACCCATAGGAAATGAATGGGAAATTGACAAAAAAAAAAAATTTCTCCGAATTTTTGTGTGTACAATCTACAAATCGGCCTCAATCCTAAAAAAAAGTACACCGCTGTAAAGGGGTGACACTCTACAACATCAAGAGTACAAAAAAGACACACCCACCCACACAAACATACACACACACTTTTATACACATAAACACCAATAAATTTTGATTACAAAAAATCTGTTTTGAATTTTTAAAAATCACAGCTTCATTGGAATGTTACGAAACTTGGTGACTTGTATGGGATGAGGTATGTGCACACACAAAAAAAATTGAGGTCATGATTCGAGCATGCTAAGTGGTCGTAAAAAAAATAGTCACACTTGTGGTCTTCGGTCAAAAATGACCCCCATAGAAAATGAATGGGAAATTGAAAAATAAATAAAAAATAAATAAAAAAATAAATTAAAATTAATATTATTTTACAAAAAGTGTTATAATTGAATGAATTGCATTTTTTGTTACAAATTCTGTAAAAAAAAAAAAATGTGTCCATAAACAGCTGGGGAATTCACATGCCTCTCCATAGAGAACTGTATAGATGCCATCTAGTGGTTACACCATGCTTCTACGCTTTCTCTCCATACTCTCACCAGATGGTGCTAATCTGCTTCAAACATTTTTTTTTGAAGGCCTAGACTCTATATTAAACTAAAATACTGCATAAATAAAAAATAAAAAAATACATATATTTATATAAATTTTTTTATTAATTTCAATGGCAAAAATAGACCATAAATATTGCATAAATATTAATAAATTCAATAAAATGATCTCAAAATACAAAATTAAAAAGAATAAATATTATAGAACAAAAATAAATTGCATTGGTTTTACTGGGATGGAGGAAGTTTCATTTTTAGGCCTCCGGTCACTTCTGACCGGGAAGGCCCAGGATGTGACTCCGAAACGAAGACCGTCTGAGGGTTAATACAAAGCATGTGTAAATTCATAAGTCGACAGCATTGCTGAGTATTTCCTCCTTAAAACTGCAGTGAACCAAAGACAGTCTCAAAAACACGCTTTGAAATCGCTGGTGTTTCTGACGTCACAAACTACCTTGTAACCAACATTAGGAAACTGTTTTAGTGTCGAGAGGAGAACTTAGCGGAGCTTCCTGATCTCCGGACGCAGATGATAAAGTCCCGGCCTTACACACGCTGTGATCGGCTGGAGCGACACACACACAGCGGCTGGCTGACGTCCAGCAATAGAAGAATACAATAATAAAATACTGGCAGAGGACGGTGTCTCTGTAGACACAAGCGATCCCATGTCACTCTAGTGGATGTGTTTCTAGTGGATCTCAAGAAATGATTGAGAAGGATTTTGTTTGAGTCTATACTTGAATTTTTCTTGGGAAAGTCTGTGTAGTGCACCTTTTAAAATTCAGTTCATTGATGCTAAATGTAATTTTTATTACAAAAAGCTCAATGTTTCCTGCAATTTATTTGCACTGTTACTGCATGATTTCCTCCCTACTGCAAGAAGAGTAACTTTCCTTCAAGTCAAACCATGATTTAACATTATTTGATGGGAAGACAAGTAAATAATCTTATTCCAGTTTCTCAGTTTTTAAATGGATAGCAGTGTTGACTGCATTCGTAAGCCTGAACCTTTGACTCTGTTACTCAACAAATATTGTTTGTGTAATAGAAACCATGACAACAGATAATAACAAAGTGAGCCCTCTTTTGAAACATGAAATATTGCTGTCCAGAAATGTTGTTTTAGTTTTGGTGAAAACCTTACAAATATGGATTCATAAATGATGCCGTTTTTCCATGGTATGATTGACATTTTAATGCAATTTGACCGATTCCACTTTGTCTTTGGAAGAAGGTCTTCTGGTCTCTATAACCTGTGCTGTGCTGATATTGAACCAGCAAACACGCGTTGGATTGTTGTGGTCGCGTGGATTTAAGATTACTCTTAGCTTTATGCCAAATAAGAAATTGATCTGCATTTCATTGTTTTCCTTTGTGGGAGAAATAGATGTAGCATGTATGGGAGATCAGGGCTCCTAAAACGGTCGCATTTGCAACCAAAAATATTAATCTGCATGTGATATATTTGCTGAGATCGCCACTGGTGACGATGTGAATGTACGTGTTATGATTTAGTAATTCGCATGTGGATAAACCACAACAGGGAAACACGTCAGCTGAGTGGGCGATTCACACACTCTCAAGGTCTTTCAGTCTTGGCTGTTTTCTGTTGATGCGTGACCTTCACATTATTTATAACAACTTACTGAAATGTATCGTCTCATGTAATCGATCAGTCATTAACCACCGGAAGACGTCAATAAAACAGCTTTTAAACAGTGTCATGTAAAGTCACATTCACCTCAAGTAAAGCCATTCAATGACCATAAACTTTAGTTGGCTAGAGAAATAACTGTAGAGAGGAGCATTTTGCCAAATATACGCAGTATGCAATACATTTACATATTCATTATATGAATAATTGAGGCATTGAGGAGGCCAAACTACACTCAATGTCCAAGTGATGCTGGCATTATTATGGTCTGTGACACTGGCTCAGATTCTGTGTGAAGAACAAATCAGTTCCCGGGACATCCACGAGCCGGATGAAGAGCTGAGGCTGCAGATGCACATGTGACAGGAGGACTGGATCAAGCGTTTAATAAAGTAAAACATGTTTATTTATGTGTGGCACCTAAAAAATAAAGATTTTTTTCCTTATAGAAGCCAATGGCTCCTTAATAGATTTTTTTTTTCAAGTACCCTGTTAATAAATAATGTACGTACTGTTTAGTTTGTTATTGGTCTTGTGTACCATAAATCATACTTTAGAAATGGCACCATTAAACCTTTATGCAATTTTTGTTTTTACTGAGCGCTATCCCCTGAAATCCTAAAAATGATCCGAATGTCATCAGACGTGAAATATGTTGGGACTCTGTGTGGCCTAGAGAGTGTTTAATCACGACCGCCACGCAAAACAGCTCTGGAGGGTTTAGGCGAAATATCATTTCTTTTTTCTTTTCTTTATATATATCAGTAATTTAGTTGTAAGTTTCTAGAAAGCTTCACGTTGTCAGCATCATTGACTGACACATATATTAACGAGGATGTTGACTCTAAAGTTACTTTTTACCTGAATGTGAAACAGACCCGAAGGCAATGTTTAACGTTTTGTGTGTGTGTGTGAGCACTGCTGAAACCAGCGCACAGGACATCATGTGATCACAACGTCACACTCATCATCATCATCATCATCATGGACTGGACTGGGATTTCCATTCTATATGTGTGGTTGATTTAGCATGTTTGAGAAAATGTCAGAAAATGCCATTAGCTAATGTATGATGCAATACTCTTGCCAAAGTGTCTCTCTGTGAGCTTTGCTCACACCAAACATGCCTGACTACTTCTTAAAATACCCGTTTCAAATAAAGCTGATGGCGTTTGCGAGCTGGAAGTCTCATGGGTGGATGACTGGTCATTCTGCTTTAGAAATGTGTTTTTGTCAGCGGTATTTATATGTCAGTCGTTGGGTTTCTGCTCAAAAGGTCAAATATCCTGTGACAACGTTTAATGTTTAACCTCAAGATAGTCAATGATTCAGCGTGAAGTGTTCTTCTTTGATGTTAATACTCTGACTGGTAGAAATGTGTCCTTTTATGTTAGTGGATCACAGTCTTGTTTAATACAGCTAATGCTAACAGGCCTGAATGGAAAGTTCTGCTTTTATAGCGTGTCCAGTGTGTGTGTGTGTGTGGGTGTGTGTGTGCAGTTACCTCCTTCACCTGTGTGTTTCATGAGCTCTGGGTTCATCTTCGGCCCTGCGCTCCAGTTCCAGCGCTCCCGTCAGAGATCGCAGCTCAATTGGCCTGACATTGGAGGGGTGTGTGTGTGTGAGAGAGAGAGAGTGGAGGGGGAGGAACACAAGTGTCTCATGATGGGGGTGCAGGAACACTGTTAGTAGCTGTCCTGCGCACCGAACACAAACCACAGCTCTCGTTTGCTAGCGCACGTGTTCAGGGGCCGATGATGTGCTCTTGTAGAGAGAGAGAGAGAGAGAGAGAGAGAGAGAGAGAGAGAGTGTGTGTGTGTGTGTGTGGTGTGTGTGTGTGGTGTGTGTGTGTGTGTGTGTGTGTGGATAGAGCAGGGGGCCGGTGGGCAGATTGTGGGGTCGTGCTGCTCCAGTTGGGCAGTGTGTGTGTGTGTGTGTGTGTGTGTGAAGCGTCTGCTGGGAGGAATTTCCCTGCATTCCTGGTACATGCCAGAGCAATGTGCAGATTGAAGGATATAAAAACACAGGGAAATGCACGACTCTTGGCTATGCTGTGCATGAGAAAAAGGGTGAAAATGTCAACTTTACAAAAAAAAAGAAAAAAAAAGAGTAAAATAGTGAGAAAAAGAAAGTGTAAATAATACAGCTTAGTCTACTGACTGAAAGCAACAAGATTGTTTAAATATCTAAATAATCAAGAAAAAAAAAACACAGACAAGTGAAATTATTATTATTGTTTTTCAATTACAGTTTTTTTCCTCAGTTTTCATTACATTTGAGTGGTTAAATTAGATTTTAGTAATAAAAAAAAAAAGTCTAATTGATTTAAATCTTGAATACAAGAGCCCTATGAAATCTTTTATTTACCCCAAATTTTCTTTTTTAATTTCAGTTTTAATGGGTTAATTAAATCTTAACCATTTAAAAGCATGTCTAATCAATTGAATTCATAACATATATTCATAACAATATTTTTCTATAATAATAAGGCCCTGTAGAATGTTTTGTAAATTCTGTTCTTTTTTTTTCTGATTTTTGATTTAAATACAAATGTATTATTATTAAAACAATGTGATTTTAAGTGTTATCAAATTAAAAAGTAACAATTCCTGTTATTTTTTTGGTAAACAATATTGAATATGATTTGATTATTATTACTACTTTAATAAAGTATGAATGCACTTTATAAAAATACAGCACTGAATCATTAATCCAAACAAATCTCACTGTAAATCAAATTGAATCATCATGGTTTTGCAAAAAAGAAATCTGAACCGAAAACCTAACGAATCGATTCCCTGTCTAGCCAAACATTCTCAGACCTGCTATGAAGTGTTCACTGGTAAATAACACACACATTCACCTGTGTAGACTCTATCTAATGAAGGCAGCCGGTCATCATCAACACATCTGTGTGTTTACTGGCGACTGTGATCCTACAGTAAGCTCAAACTCTGACCTGTTTTTCTTACTGTACTCAGGGCTGTGAGAGAGATGAAACCCTAAACCCTTTCTATTGTGGACGTGCTGGGACTCTCTTCTGCGGTTTCAGTTGCAGTCCAGTTATGATATTGTGAGACAGTGGCATGTATTGAGTTTTGACGTTTTGCAGTGGGTGTATCATATTGTGAAGGATTCCCAACCTAGTTTTTCCCTCTGCTCTCTTGCTAAGTCACACAGAGTTTGTTTGTTCCAGCCCCCATGAACGCACACACACACACACACACACACACACACACACACACACACACACACACACACACACACACACACACACACACACACACGCACACAAAGATGCTTTTTATACAGTCTCTCTCCCAGCACAAACAAGCCTTCTCCTATATGTATGCATTATTTTCACAAATCTTAATGCATTCTTCAGTTCTTGCAAATGGTAATTATGCTAGTTTTTGATAACATTTAAGTCCATTTTCATTTTTTATTTTTATTTTATTCACTTTTTAATCATCTAAATAATTGTCTGATTCTTCTAAGAATATACACTATTCAAAAGTTTGGGGTCAGTAAGATAAAAAATAAGTAAATAAATAAATAAAATAAAATAATACATTTATTCAGCAAGAATGCATTAAATTGATCAAAAGTGACTGTAAAGTATTTTATAATGTTACAAAATATTTATATTTCAAATAAACACTGTTCCTTTAAACGTTCTATTTTTTTATTCAATATATATATATATATATATATATATATATATATATATATATATATATATATACGTTTTATACAATAAATGCAGTAATATTCTGAAATATTATAACAATTTAAAATATGTGAATATATGTTAAACTTAAATTAAAATGGATTCCTGTGATCAGAGCTGAATTTTCAGCATCATTACTCCAGTCTTCAGAGCCACATGATCCTTCAGAAATCACTCTGATATGATGATTTGATGATCAAGAAACATTTCTGATTATTATCAGTGTTAAAAACAGTTGCACTGCTTTATATTTTTGTGAAAAATGTGGTACATTTTGTTTTTCAGGATTCAGAAAACTCACTCACAAAAACTTTTGAAAGTTACTCTTCTAAAAGGTTCACCTTGTGCACATGATTTATCTGTAAAGGGTGCATATTAGTACCTTAAATTTAACTATTAATCCATACTTTGTTCCCCTTGCACATTTTAGAGTAATAGTGTTGTCATAAAAACAATGAAGCAGCACAAATAGAAATGCGTAGTAAGCAAAAATGAGAAACTAAACCCTTATATTTTAGATTCTTTGCAGCTCACAGCGACGCACACAATCTTTCAACCAATTTCATGGGGTGGATCCTGGGATTAGTGTTTCCCACAGCATTTTGTGAGACAATGGTGGGTGGACCCAAGTTAAAAATATCAATATGGTGCACTTTGAGTTCAGAATGAAGTGCTCCAACCCATTTTCATTGTCCACATTGAACCGAGTTAAAGGTCTGCCTTGACGTGTACCTGCACACTAAAGTGGACTCAACCCTACTTTTAGTTGATGTAGTGTCTCAGTCTACATTCACACTGCTGTTTTAGGAAGTCCTTTAGGAAGTTATTCATATGACAGTAATACCCATATATTGTAAAACAAATGCACTGTAAAATAAATGAAAAGGAATATTTCAGAAGTATTTTTTTTACTTTACGCTACAGTAGGGAAATTACAATATATTTGTCCTATTTTCTACTCATGCAAGAGATAACTTTAGCTTTTATTTTGACGACAACTGCAGTTGAGCTTTTATTTTGGTGGAAAAAAGTTTTTGTAAAAAAAAAAAAAAAAAAAAAACAGGTTTGCAAACGTCTCATTACAAATCAGTGCTGTAATCATCTGCCCGTTAAAATGTTGGAAATGATGCAAATGCCGGCTAGACTCAGCACATGCAGAGATGTGAACCAAGCCATTCTGAGCTAAACACACGGTGAGCAACTGCTTTGAAACGTGCAGCGCAAACAGACTATATACTTAACTAAATTACAGTCTTTTAGGGTTTGGTAACGGCACAAAGCCTTATCGCACTTTCATTTTATTTCGTTTGACAGATGCTTTTCCAAAGCAATGGTGCAAACCAGCGATAGATTAGAGACCTTAGCTGTGTCCCAATTCAGAGGCTGCATCCATCGTTTAAATGCGTTTACCATGGTCCATTTATGTACATAAGAGTATAAACTATATAAAATCCCATCTTAGTAAGATATGTCAACATTTGAACCTTAAATTTTAAGCTTTAAAGGTCTTTTTAAAGGCATTTGTATCATTAGATATTCAAGGAAGTTGAAAACCCAATACTTACACAAGTGTAATCCAGCATTAAAAAAATCCTGCGGTCTCCAGCACACGGTGGATCTTGAGCTGGGCTAGGCCGTGTGGGATCATCTGTTGGATCCCTCATGGCCTGAGAAACGAAGGATGCATTTGTAGGCCTCATCTGAAGGAGCCTTGGACTTGGGACGGCCCGTGTCGTGCCGCGGTGAAGCACTCGGCCTCGAATTCAGCCTTTGAAGGATGCAGTCTCTGAATTGGGATGCAGCTTTTATGTTATTATGGTTCATTATGAACCTGTGGCAGCACAGATTAGACTGACAGGCCGCCAGAGTTTAGCTGATTAATGGGAAACACTGCTGGGATGCAGAATTCCCTTATATTACCTTCACTGCTCTATCTGTAAATCAAACCGTTTTGCTCTTACTAATGTGCTTTTTCCTTCATGTAGAATTTCTTTAACTGTGTGATATTGGAGGGTCCTTTTACATAAACTGCCCACTTCAATTCCCCCACATCACTTTATTTGGATTGAAATTATAGACTTGGGCCTTGAATTGGCCACACTTTCATATTTTGGTTCATCATATTGAAAGGTTTCCTTATCATTATCAAGTTGGAAGGTTCAGCTTACATTTTTTGACACTAAAGGCCAATACACACCGCACAGACAAACACGACCAGTGTGTTGACCCTTTTGTGTCGTTTGTTTTCACTGAACATGTTCAGCGTTTGTTTGTGTTTGTTGGTGTCTGTTGGCGCAGTGTGAACATGACTATTATTTTTCATAAAATTTAAATTCCTAAACTTTCTGGCGTGTTCGTGTTCGCACTGCAGGAACTAGGAACGATTTTTAGCTCTAGGAACTCTTTTGGAGGAACTAATTTACTCCTACTTCAGAGTCGGTCTTAACCAGCGCTATAGGAACTACAGTGACATGGTGACTGGCCGAACGCACGAGAAACACCAGCACCGCCATTTAAAAAACACAGATTATAGCCTATATATTTACTCCAGAGACTAACTCTACGAACATAGAAAACAGTGATAGATGAACCTCTTAATCTTTACGCTGAGGAGAAAATCCAATGCAACTTTGAGGATCCAAGAGAAACATGATTATGTATTTCTGTTCAGCAACACTGGACATCAAACACACGGCATATGCTAATAACTTTTTATATACTCTTTCTATGTATAACAGTTCTAACGTGTTAGACGGGACTGTTAGACAGATCATAAACTAATGAACACGGAGAATGCTAGCGATGTTTGTATGTTTGTGCAACCAGGAAAACGTTCCTAAGGGAACCATTAGTTCTCTGGAAATCACCCTGGTGTCTCGTTCCTATAACTGAGTTCCTACAACTACCCGCTGCGAAAGCCCATTATGACATAGCGACAACACTAGTCTCTAATGCAGCTCAGTCTGGCCTCGTGAGATGCATGACGGATGAAAACAAACATGGATGTACAGGAGCTGACGGCAGTAGATGTTGCGGCTCTGTGCTCTGAGTTGCAAAATAAATGAGGCAAGCACATTTGGATGTGGTCTTGTGTGGATAGATGTGGTTTATGCGGTCAGTACGGCCTGTGGGAGCTGGAGGTGAGCTGCAGTTATAAGTCACGTCACACACTTTGATGTGTGTTCTGCAACCGGCTCAAAATATCAAACATGTTAGATATCCTTCAAAAGGGTGAATTATAGTCTATAGTTAATCTGTGCCCAAAGTTTTGTGCCTATTTCCTCTAAAGCTTGCTTGAATTTGTTGTAAAATAGATCATTAGACATGATGTTATGGTGCCTTGAAAGCTAGTGTGAAAGCAGGTTCATAATGAGGCACCGACACACACACACACACACACACACACACACACACACACACACACACACACACACACACACACACACACACACACACACACACACACTTTCTGTTTGGCCATTTCCAGACGATTAAAGGCTGTTGGTGGAGTTTGCTTTGACATGTCTGCTTGTTTCACTCTGTAGACCAAATCTGAGGAAAACTATTAATAGAAGCCCAGACTCATAGTCATGTTCAGCTTCATCATCTCTAATGCCCTTTCTCCCTGGGAAATGTACTAATGTTCAAAGCAAAATTTGACTTGGTATTTTCACTGGAAACCCTTCACTAGTCACTGCCTCCACTAGCACAACCCGGTGTATATAGTGCTGATCTCACTCCTGGTCCGTTCTATATAAGGAAATAATTTATTATGAGGTTGACATCTCAGATGACTTCCAAAAATAATACTCACGTTCAGCTGGATGGACCTCTGCAGCCGACAACCAGTTTTGATATACTACTGAGTTTAGCTTTTAGTACTACTTTTGCAACCTGGTATAGAATTATACTATTTAAATGGAACATAAGTCTAATATTGAAAATGTAGGCTAACTCTCACCAAAATGGCATTTTTACTTTAACACTAGAACTACCAAGGCAATCATTTTGACTGTTTTAAAATTTTGCAATGTAATAACTTTGTTGAAATAAAACCTATGTAACTATAGGACCCTGACTTTTCCTAAATGTGTCTATATTTAATTCTATCATTGTTATTTTATTAAAATTTCAAGACACAAAAGAATTTTGAGTATTTCTACCTTGAATGGCCATAACAGTCATACTGACCGTGTGACCGTATGCATACAATTTTCATTGTAATTTTACAGCATGATATTTTTGCTCACTAGAACAAATATTGGTTACTAAATCAGTTCGTTTTCTCACAGTTTGCCGAGAGTGTGGGGCATATGCATTTCATATGTGCCCATAAAGGTTTTACCTATGCATTGAAATGCATATTGGCGATGTTTTTGTAAGTTATTGTATTCTAATATCCAAGGATGAATACATTTGTTTTCATTTTACAAAGAAAATAATAGAAAATTGATCACTTTCGACTTGTATCTGTACAATAGCTATTGTGGTTGTCGATTAACTAATACATTTTTACATACATTAGAATTAAAATGTAGTGTTCTGATGTTTATTATTACCTATCCTAACATTACAGATCCATTTATTCTTAGATTTGATAAAGCTTATTGAAATTATATGCAAATAATTTGAGCGGTCAGAATGACTGCTATGGCCATTATAGTAGTTATAGACTTCCGGTAGCTCTAGTGTTAAAGCTGAAAGAAAACTGAAATCTTGGCTAAAACTAAATGTGAAACCGTTATTTTAGCATCCAGTCAGTATTTTTCGTATGGAGAAAAGCAGCATGTGTGTGAAATGACCAATTAAGTTGCGTTTGTAAAAGCTGGCTGCTGTTGGACGATTTCTTGAGGAAAAAGAGCTTAAATTTACAGTTGTTACGATAAACCGGCCAGAAGCTTCTGTTAAATGACCAGCTTTCCTCTATAAAGGTATAATGAGCCAAAAGATTTATTATTGAGGTTTATTTTGAGATCATTGGGCCTCATTCATAAAACTCAAGAGTTTTTGTGTAAATTGGTCATATTTTCAAAACGTTGGTGGTGTTTTAGACAAACTGATGACACTGCGTTTTGATAACACTATTTACCATAATTATGTATTATAACAAAGTTAATTAGTTAACCATTAAGTTGATTAAATGTGAAAAAGAATCTTAATAATAAACGGCAATGATTGAAAACAACTAGTCCGTTTATTGTAGAGTACGATTATTCTGAGCACCAGTGGTATTTGTCTGCAAGCTAAACACTTTAATTGAATCACTTTTGATAGTCGCATGGCTAATTAGTCTCTTTTGCATGTGTGCAGTGTAAGACCTGTGAAGGGACTCCTGTACCTGTAATACACGCAGGCGTAATTTTTGGGTGCGGATCATGTGCTTGAATGATTGGAAACCATTAAAATACACACGTTTAACTATCAATTCTGAGGTTTAACATACATTTTTCTATTTTATGCACTATTTTGAGTTACTTTGCACTGTTTATAAATCTTTGTTGTTACAGTGTATATTAAAATATACAGTATTTCCAGCTGTTTGAACCCAGATGTTCTTGAAATAAGGCCAACTGAAGAATAAGCTTAAGCACTTTCTCCAAAACAAAAAGTTTGTCCAGGATTTTTAGGTTTTGTTTTAAAGCCAAGAATTTTCATTTTAGTGCAAAATGACCAAATCAACAATGTGGTCAATAGGACAATGTGGACAATATGACTAAAGAGGTGACTTTACCAATCAGCGATTGGCTCTAATTTAGAAGGTGGGACTTATTCCGCCATTTTGAGCGTTGCACTTTTCCCCATTCAAAACAATACGAGTGATGCATCTTGTGTTATTCTGCAGTCTTTGATATTACTTCCTCAAACGTCCACGTCACAGTGTGAAATATTAGCATAATTCCCGCCCACAGGTTTAAGCTCACTGGCTCAGCTGGCCAATCAGAGCACTCTGAGCTTTTCTGAAGGAGGGCTTTGTAGAAATCAGTGCGTTTCAGACAGACCGGGAACAGAGCAGCTATTATGTTTTTTTGAACATTAATGCATGTTAACCTATTCTATTACTCCCAATAATCAAAATAATGAGCTTTTAAAATAGCATCTTTAAACAATGTCTTATGGCTGCACCAGTATGATCACAGATATATTACGTTTCCTAGATGGTATAGTTCTTGTGAGCTTTCCCACCCGGGGGTTTTCTCAGGTGTACAGTAAGCCAGTGTGTGCAGTGATTGAAGCTCTCCTAGTTTCACAGGGTGACCCAGTTAGCCTGTGAGTGTGGTGATATCGTGTTAGCGCTCGTGTTAGCAGTTAGCAGCTCTCTCCGTGTGCTAGTTCACATCACAGCCGGATCCTGGTGGACGAGCGGAACACAGTTTGGTCTCTGTTACGCCCCTGTCCTGCTTAAAGGCAAGAGACCTGATTATCTGCACTATAGCAGTACATTAATACTCCATGCCTGTGCCGGCTCCTCAGCTGGGGTGGTCAGAGTTGTTGGCAGGACAGTGGCGGGTGCTTTCAGAAACATGTCTTTCCCAAGGCTTCCTGCAGTCGGTCCAGCGTGTGCCGCCAGAAATGCCCTGTTCGTGTTCGCTCTCTCTGCATGGCTCTGTTAGGATGGGGCAACAGGATAAGATCATGTGATTTAAACTTCAAAGGACATTTGATGATAATGTAGCCGCTTTTTAAGTAGTTTGTTGTATTCAATTGACAAATTTCACGAGTCTGTTTCGATTTGATTTCATGCCGGATTTATTCAAACATTTATTTAATATTGAAGATCAAGGTTATGTAAAAATATGAGTATGAAATATAGTGCAAATATTTCTTAAAATATTAATACGCTAGATTTAACGCACACGATTTATTGACGTGTAGGAGCAGGTTTTGTGATCTATTATCCCGGGAACGCGCTGCTCACGTGGTCAGTCACATGATTGTCTGCTGTCAGTAAAATGTCATACGCTTTGAATAATAAGAATTAATTGATATTTAACTTAATAATAGGAAAATAATCCCCATCTATTATTCGATTATTTAAATCTCTCGTTTAAAAATAGAAAGAAAGACGCACTGTAGTTAAAAAAAATTTCTCTCTTGTATTTTACCTCAAAATGATGGATGTTATTTTAATAAAAATGTGGGAATTAGCAGAAATAAGTTAATATTGTTTACGTGAGGTAAACATAAATCTGCTTGGTTTATATTGTTAATGTATATAATTTCTGCCATTATAATGGCCCATTTCAAATGTTTACGTGCTTTTCTTCTCTAAATCTTTTAAGCTGTGATGAAACATTGTTCTTGTAAATACTTTCCAGCATTTCAGAAATAAAAGCCTAGGATAGATCTTTAAAATGCATCTATATTACAGCGATGTACAACATTTACCATACGGTGCTCAGCAGTCGTCAAAAAGGGTTTCAACTGGGAATTTTTAATTGCTCTCTTCTTGTAAACTCCGATGTGGATCCGGACAGCAATTAAATTACTGTACGACTTTGGTGTTTGTCAAAAAACAGTTGGTAATTCTAGAAAAAAACGTAATTTATTCGATAAAAACGGCGATGAGATCAGATCATCTACTGGCCCCTGTAAATGTTGAAAATACCTCACGACCCCATGAGAAACAATTACTGTCCGCATAGGGCTAGTGTTTGCGTTTCATTATGATTTAAAAGCTGACAATTGAAATAATTTAAAAACTATATTTTTAACACAGCCTTAGTCTATTGTGTTTGTTTTTGTTTTTTGTTAATGCCTTATTTTGCATTATTTTCCTGTTATGTTCAAGTCATTTTGAAATATGAAAAAATATTGCTCTGTTTATCACACTAGTGTTTTTTAATGTTTAACCAGGAAATTTGGTTTGAAATAATTTTATTTTGTACAAAATGGAACAAAGTCTCACTTGTGGTGTTCCTGGTCAAAAATGACCGGCCTATAAATTTTATAAATAGCTTATAAATCTCTTATGCTATTTTATCACAAATATTGGATTCAATCTTAGTTGACAAAAAGATTTAATCCAATATTTGGTGATAAAATAGCTTAACGAGTGATTTTATGTTTTTGGTTTTGTCATTTTTGACCGGAAACACCACAAGTGTTATAGGGTTTTCAACACATCACAAGGGTTAAGAAAAAGTAGAGCTATATTGCTTAAGTAGAGCCCGGATGGGCATCTTCAGACCTGGAGGGCCGTAGTCCTGTCGAGTTCAGCTCATCCCTCCTCAAACACCCCTCATCCAGCTCATCCATGTCCAGACTGTGCCGAGCCGGAGTCTAACCGAAGGCTTTGCTCTGTTTGCTGATGGGTAAAGCTGTGAGCATTTCACGATACGCCTGCCGTCGCTGTTTATCAGTCATTTTTGTTTTGTCTGTCTGATAGAAGGGTTAGTTTATGGCTTGTTGTTTGCTGGTTTAGTTAGTTCAGTGTATGTTTAGAGTGGTGACTGAGGTCCGAGCGCTCGGCCCCTCCGGCGCACACATTGTGCTGGCGTAACCGGAGCGCTGAGAGCGGGCGGCCCGTGAGAAAGGGTGTGCACCGCTACAGGCCTGCAGTCTAGGCTTACGTGGAGCCCAAGATGCATTCCCAGCGCTGGCTCTTCCACAGCCCACCTGCGCGGCCCACAATGCCTCTTTGTTCCTGCCCCATGGCACTGTGGGATAGCTGTTATCTGAGAGGCAGGGGTTGGCCACCACCGACTTTCCCATTCAGAGTAAAGATGGTGCATTCCTGCTCTCCGGTTTCGCTGCGGCTCAGGCTCGTGAGAGCTGCTTTCCCAGTGTGGGAGTGAGGCGCTCTGTTGTGCGCTCGCACGCTTCATGTGGCGGTTTGCGGTCGCGTTGAAGTCGCACAGTTCTCGCACTGAACACTGAGTGCGAAAATTAGCGTTTGAGTCAGTAAATATACAATGGAATACTTGAAACCGTTTGCAGCTTAATGCACAATGTTTATCAGAACTGTCTTGAGCAACAAGATCAATTCCTCACTGTTTATGAAGGCGAAATGAAGTTTATTCTCAAACGCTGGTTTCTGCATTTCATGATTCTCCATAGCAGTGCTGTTACCACATGCTAATGAACACGCATACTCATTTGAAAGGGTAAATGTTCATGTAAATATTGAAATTACAAATATGGCATAATAGTAATAAAAAAAGTAATAATGAGTAATAACGAACAAAGAAATGCATTGCAATAAATAATAAACCCGTTAAAACAAGGATACAAATGAAGTGCATGAGGCTTGAAGTTTTTCATGTATTTAATAACAACAGCATTAATTATTCAAATAAACATCTAAAATAAGCAAGGAAAATAATAATGGTATTATAAAAAGAACTAAAACAGCAATCTCCAAACTAGCGATACCAATTTTTATGCCTTTTGATAAAATGTAATACTATTATATATTATAATTAAATGTTATTTATTATAATATACAGTGAGGAAAATAAGTATTTGAACACCCTGCTATTTTGCAAGTTCTCCCACTTGGAAATCATGGAGGGGTCTGAAATTGTCATCGTAGGTGCATGTCCACTGTGAGAGACATAATCTAAAAAAAAAAAATCCAGAAATCACAATATATGATTTTTTAACTATTTATTTGTATGATACAGCTGCAAATAAGTATTTGAACATCTGTCTATCAGCTAAAATTCTGACCCTCAAACACCTGTTAGTCTGCCTTTAAAATGTCCACCTCCACTCCATTTATTATCCTAAATTAGATGCACCTGTTTGAGGTCGTTAGCTGCATAAAGACACCTGTCCACCCCATACAATCAGTAAGAATCCAACTACCAACATGGCCAAGACCAAAGAGCTGTCCAAAGACACTAGAGACAAAATTGTACACCTCCACAAGGCTGGAAAGGGCTACGGGGAAATTGCCAAGCAGCTTGGTGAAAAAAGGTCCACTGTTGGAGCCATCATTAGAAAATGGAAGTAGCTAAACATGACTGTCAATCTCCCTCGGACTGGGGCTCCATGCAAGATCTCACCTCGTGGGGTCTCAATGATCCTAAGAAAGGTGAGAAATCAGTCCAGAACTACACGGGAGGAGCTGGTCAATGACCTGAAAAGAGCTGGGACCACCGTTTCCAAGGTTACTGTTGGTAATACACTAAAGCCTGGAACACACCAAGCCGACGCCGACGAACTAGCGCTGATGAAAGCCGACTGTGTTGTCGCCTCGCGTCGGGGTAAAAAGTGCACTTGAACACACCGAGAGAACTCCTGCCGACTGTCAGCTAGAAAGTGCGTTCTGCGCCTGCGTGTAAATGAGACAACTGTCTATTTTTGCAGACATATTCGTCTATATTCGTTATTCAAAAAGGGAAACGGACGCTGCCGGCTGCAAATACACAAACGTAAACAAAGCAGTGCGCGCTTACCGTTTTGAATATCACACCTGCTAAACACTTTCTTTATTCCACTCCGCTCATGTTAATATTGAAATATTCGCCAAGGAACAGTCAGGTAAGATGACGTAACATTAGAACAGCCTTCTATCTGTACCGTTTTGACTTTGCTTGCTGTTTTGCTATTATTCTCGTGCACTGCCTCCTTCACTAAGCTGAACAGCCAATCAGAGTTCCCTCTTTCACCGACGGCCCGTGGGGTCTCAATGATCCTAAGAAAGGTGAGAAATCAGTCCAGAACTACACGGGAGGAGCTGGTCAATGACCTGAAAAGAGCTGGGACCACCGTTTCCAAGGTTACTGTTGGTAATACACTAAGACGTCATGGTCTGAAATCATGCATGGCATGGAAGGTTCCCCTGCTTAAACCAGCACATGTCAAGGCCCGTCTTAAGTTTGCCAATGACCATTTGGATGATCCAGAGGAGTCATGGGAGAAAGTCATGTGGTCAGATGAGACCAAAATAGAACTTTTTGGTCATAATTCCACTAAACGTGTTTGGAGGAAGAAGAATGATGAGTACCATCCCAAGAACACCATCCCTACTGTGAGGCATGGGGGTGGTAGCATCATGCTTTGGGGGTGTTTTTCTGCACATGGGACAGGGCGACTGCACTGTATTAAGGAGAGGATGACCGGGACCATGTATTGCGAGATTTTGGGGAACAACCTCCTTCCCTCATTTAGAGCATTGAAGATGGGTCGAGGCTGGGTCTTCCAACATGACAATGACCCGAAGCACACAGCCAGGATAACCAAGGAGTGGCTCTGTAAGAAGCATATCAAGGTTCTGGCGTGGCCTAGCCAGTCTCCAGACCTAAACCCAATAGAGAATCTTTGGAGGGAGCTCAAACTCCGTGTTTCTCAGCGACAGCCCAGAAACCTGACTGATCAAGAGAAGATCTGTGTGGAGGAGTGGGCCAAAATCCCTCCTGCAGTGTGTGCAAACCTGGAGAAAAACCACAGGAAACGTTTGACCTCTGTAATTGCAAACAAAGGCTACTGTACCAAATATTAACATTGATTTTATCAGGTGTTCAAATACTTATTTGCAGCTGTATCATACAAAAAAATTGTTAAAAAATCATACATTGTGATTTCTGGATTTTTTTTTTTTTTAGATTATGTCTCTCACAGTGGACATGCACCTACGATGACAATTTCAGACCCCTCCATGATTTCTAAGTGGGAGAACTTGCAAAATAGCAGGGTGTTCAAATACTTATTTTCCTCACTGTACATGGGGAACAGGACTGTAAAATAAAGTGCTACTGATGTACTGGGAATCCTGGCCTTTGTTATTTACAATCTACTACCTTTGTTAATTTTATATTAAAGGTGGGGTAAGCGATGTTTGAAAAACGCTGTTTGAAAGTTGGTCGGACCGACACAACACACAACGTGTGTAGCCAATCAGCATTAGGGGCGTATGACGGTGGAGGAGAGAGAACGAGCAGGAGGGAGATCTGAAGAAAGACTGTAGAAAGGGAGATGGCTGAGAGACATTACAAAAGAGAAAAGCTCAGAGGAATATCACTGGGAAATTAAGCGTTATGATCAGGAAAGAGCTTTAGGATCCGCATTAATATTAGAAAAGCTGTCCAGCGCTGGAGAGAGTGTTGCTTTGATTTGCTCCACACGCGAGGAACACTGGGTTTGGGCTTTGGGGGCGGAGCAATGAAGGGAAGGGTGTGTTTGTTTGGGTTGATCTCAAATATCAACAATGTTCAGCAACGACTTTGAGAAATAACATACTGCACCTTTAATTGGGTGTTCAGTGTCAGTAATTTTTAATGTTAAGTATAATTTAATCCCAGAAGCCTGTGTGTGTAATTACTGAAATGTAATCGATTCAAAGCCTTCGTTAATTACATACAGGCACAGATATGACTCCCTCATTGCATTATGTGACAGACAGCTAGTCCAGCACACTGTTATTAGGAGAGATTATAGTCGTGACGGATGGATGGATGGATGGACATATTAAAACTTGTACTTGAGTGCTGGTGAGAGGGGTTAATAGTTTTTCTTTAAATTTACATATTAACATCTTTTTCCCTTCCATTTTTCGCTGAGCCCTGTTACAAAACTCAAAACATCATGTTGTGTCATCGTGTGAACTTGATGGAAAATATCACTCAGAAAGTGTCTCTAATGCCTTTCTGCAGATGACCATAATTATCTTTTACAGCGCTATTATCGTCCTGACTTTCTGTTTTGAAGCCACGGCTGGCCATGTTATAATACAGCTTGTCAAGTTAAAAGAGTTACGTTGAGATGTCGAGATTCTGTGTTCTTTTACATTTCAGATGTATCTAGCAGTTTGAAAGGGGAAAAACGGTTTATAAAAAGTGTTGCATTGACCTGAAAGTCACCTTGTGTGGTTTGTGTTGCTGTGTTATGAATCAAACCTTAAGAATCGCAGAAAGTTTGGCGATCATTAGTGCCCATCCTCCATTATTAACCACTGTTAATTGACCAGCTGACCAGTCCAGTGAAAACACAAGCAGCTGTCGTCATATTTCTGCTCTTCCATTTCCATTCATTTTCATTATAGACACAATAAACCATAAGCAGTATTTTATTCTTACTGTCAGTATTCAGAGGTTGTATTCGGCATTAGAGACACTACAGAAAGTAACATCAGCAGTTTTTCTGTAATGTTAGAGCCATGATTGAAGAACAGTGTTTGAGGTTAAAACGAGCTTCAACAATCAGTTGGTCAGCCGATACGCTTCTGCAAAAGAGCCGAGCTTGACGTCAGCACACTTCCTCGTGTGATGTGGCAGGAAGCCTGGCTTTCCTGTCCCGGGTTGTTGTTGTTTTGCAGCACTCGCTGCTGCTTGTAGAGGATCCTGAAAGAGGCGAAGAAACACCCGTGATCCGCCTGCTCATTACAGCTGGAGATGCTCCTTCCCCATCCCGCCTCCACATGTGGACACGCAGCTCCAGACGACTCTCTCTCTCAGGCTTCATCTCGCTGTCGGGCGGTTCAGGGGCTTTTCCAACATCCACTTTAATGATGTTTAATCAGACCCTCAGTCGTGATCTTCATCTTGTGTAAACTGATGCATGACTGGTAAGATGGCAAGAGATAACGCAGTTTCCTCCATGCACTGTACAAAAATACTTATTTTTTTGTAACATGAAATCTTTTAAGAACCATTTATTGCAAAAACTCTTTTCTGCATATTTATGTTGAACCTCGCTTTGTTATACAAACATGCAATCGTTTAGAAGGGGTGTAACGATTCAAGCATATGGATCAAGGCATCTAGCAGTTGACTAATGATATGATGTATCGATGCAACGTGTCAAAATTGTTTAAGATGCACATTTTGACACTTTCATGCAAGCAATGTCTGTTGAACGCTCTCTGTATTTTTGTATATTATTTTAAAAACTAAAGGGTTTTTTTTTTTTTTTTTTTTTGGGGATGTTCCAATTGGGACACATGATTGAGGAGAGTTCAAGTAAAGGTTACATTTTGGTTGCATTTGTCAAAATAGGCAAATAATGTCGTAAAATGTATGGCCCTCTAATTGAATTAAACCATAACCGTATCGTGGCATGATATTGTATCAAGGAGAATGATTGTCGTGGTGAACTAATCACATCACAGCATCTCAGACTCAGGCGTTTCAGAAAGACCAAACCAACATTTGTCATCGGATCAGAATGATTTGGTTTGATTCCCTCCAGAAGCGTCTCACACGATTGCGTTTCCGAACACCAGCATCCGAACGCAAGAGAGCATGACAGCGGTTATTGTGTTTCGTCTGACACTCTGAGAGACACTCATTTATGATGGAGGAAGAAAGAGCCTGATTGCAGCAACAATATTTATCCGCAAATGCTTTATGCGATATTCCAATTTTACCCATAAGATAAATTCACAACTTTGGATGAAAACAGCTACTGATGGTTCAGTGAGTGATTTGATTGGTTCATACAGGTGACCTTTGGTTCATACAGGTGACCTTTGGTTCACACAGGTGACCTGTGAGTTTTTCCTGACCGATTGATTTTTAAGAGTTGTTTATTTGTGGCTTGCATGTCTGACTGCATATGATAAATGTCATGTGTTGTTCCTCATTTGTAAGTCGCTTTGGATAAAAGCGTGTGCTAAATGAATGCATGCGCTGCTGCAGACAGCCAGTGAAACCAGTGTGGTGGTGTTGGCTCATTGTCTTTTTTTGTTGTAACCAGTCTTTACATCTCATCACATTCAACTTTGGCTGCAAACAAACAACACATTTGTGTGTGAGTATTTCTTTTGCTATGTGACATGTACAGTGTGCAAATTCTGTGAGAGCTTTGTTAGGACTGCAAGAGAGATGCATTGAGGTGCATTTTCTATGCTGATAATTAGCATATTTATTTATGGCATCAGCTGATGAGTCTTGAAGTGCTGAGAGCTTGAATTTGACAGCCAGCGCAGATACACATGAGCTTCATTAGTCTTTTGTTCAACAGTTATGTCTTATAAACTGTGTAAAAGTGGCAATTTGCCACTTTCTATTTATTTTCAAATAGTTTTTCTAATTTAGTATATATTATGTAAAAAAATATATAAATTTAATTGCATGTGTCATTTACTTTTTAAATAGATTTTAAATAACTAAATGTATAGTGTGATATCACATTTATCGTCTTTATATTGGCCATTGGCCACCCTCCTCTCGACAGTTTCGGCATTGGCAATAAATGAGTCCATATTGGTCGCCCGCTAGTGTCTGTGCTGCTTGCTGGGACATATCTGTTGGAAACTGTGGAAAAGGGATAAATGTGGTGAAATACACGTTCACGCACTTGCTTACTGACCCTTAGACTGATGCTAGTGTGTTGTCTCCCTGCAGCCGGGACATGGAGAGCAAGGAGACTCTGCGCGGGCTGCAGAAGATGGAGGACCGGCCGGAGGAGCGCTTGATCCGGGAGAAGCTGAAGGCCACCTGCATGCCCACCTGGAAGAGCGAGTGGCTGGAGCGGCGCAGCAGGAGAGGCCCGATGGTGCGAACACAACACACCACACCAGTTATTGCACATCTCCAAATACGTATTGCACATCACGTCTAAAACAGGGCAGTTTTTAACACGGTGCTGCGCTACATCCCGCTGTTATTGATGCAGGAACATGTCCCGTAACCAGGCTAATTATACAGGGCTTGCTTACGACCTTAAGATCAGGCAACTGGCAGTTCAGGCAGTCCACCGGTGAAATCAAGTTTTGCACACGTCCATTACTGTTATGCTCATGTTAGATTCAGTTTATTTTGTGTTCATTACTAGTATTTTTCTGCAATTAGTTTGACAAAAGGTTAATAAAATTATATTGGTAACAATTATAAAGATTTAATTAGTTAACTACATTAGTACATTTCAGTATTTCTACAGCATTTTATTAGTCTTAGTTAATGTTCATATCAACATTACTAATGCACTTTTTAAATCAAGTTTGTGTAAGTCTGTTAATATTAGTTAATGCGCTATGAACAACATGAACAATTGAATTTTATAAACTAACATAAACTAAACAAATAAACAATAATTCTTTATACAATTAATCTTTGTTAGTCCATGTTAGCTAATGTGATTGTTTACAAATTAAACCTTATTTTAATATTACTATATTACTGTTTTATTATATTAATAATAGTTATATTAAAATATTAAATATTATTTTATAATATTAATAATTATAATATATAAAATAAAATATTATTACTATATTATTAATAATATTACTATTGAGATCTTATTTCTTTTTATTAATAGAATTAATTTAATTAAAAGGGTAGTTTTAACATACATGTCCTCACATACATTGCTTATAATGGGGCTCATTTTGAGGAATACCATATAAAAAAATTCAAACTCTCTTTATATTATATATTTATATTTATATTATTTTAATTGTTTTGTTTTAGCTTGAAGTTAATTTTATAATGCTCTGAATTATGTCGATTTTTTTCTATTTTGATTAAATGGTGTAAAGTAACTGATTTTGATTAAGTGGTGTAGACTAATTGAGATTGAGATTTTTAAATATATTTATAAAAATAAATATAAATGTCTAGGCAGAACACATTATCACCATTTTCACCAGTTTTATTCATATGGCATCATTACTGATTCTTCAGTACATTACTGATTTCTACATTACTACAGTTAACAATTAAATCGCTGGATTAATTGGCTAGTTAACTATTGTTAACTACTGTTAATGGTTAAATCGTTGGATCGGATGCCCTGTTACCAAAGATAGCAGAAAACCGGTTGGAGTAAGGAACGGGAAATGAGGCGTTGTGCAGGTCTCCTCCTGAGAGCCGCAGGCCTTCCTTCCTTACGCAAGCATTATTACAGCTGACCCTGTTGAGGAACTCCACACTGTGTGCTCGAACGCTCCACCGCAGTTTCACTGGGGCTGGACACTCAGGGGCCGCTTATACCACAGCTTTCAACTAAAAGCTGAAACCTTTTTGGCCGTTTTAGCTGTTCATTTACACAGTAATGGCATTTGGGGGCCTGAAAACGCAAACTTTTGAAAACAATACCATTATAGTCTCCATGTAAACTACGAAAACATGAATTTGTGAAAACATCATGCGCATGTGTATTACATGTTCAGTCCATAGATGCATAGTGTTTCTTTACAAAGTGACATTCATTGATCAGTGTGAACGGAGATCGTTTTGAAAACGTTGTCGTCTATACGTGAGAAACACAAAGGAAAAACTTTTCCAGTTTTAGTTAATCGTTGTCGTGTAAACGTACCCTTAACTAATGTTTTCTCACTGGAAATATCAATTTTAGTAATACAAAGCATAATCTCAATGTCCACATATTGGCCAATATGACTCATCCCCACAAGACAAAATCAAAGATCAAATGAAGCACAGGAAGCGGGATGGAAGCAGTGTGTGATGTGTTTGTGTGTGTGTGTGACAGGTTGTGAAGCCCATCCCTCTGCGAGCCGACGGCACTGAGGCGGGCAGCGACGGGCACAGCTCGTCCTCCTCTCACAGCAGAGGCCATCGCAGCCCTTCTCCTGGACCCTCCTCATCCTCATCCTCCTCCTCCACAAGGACTGCTGGGAAGCCCGATTCTCCTGGTCTGCGCAGGCGGAGAGGCTCCCCAGTGCCTGTGAGTTTGTCACATTTCCATTGTCTTCTGCTGGCATGAATTTTGTTGTTGTATAGATGAATGTTTTGGGTTTCTGCAAGTCTGGTTCACACACAAGTAAGTCATCATGGATATAAATGTGCCGGTGATGAGCATGCACTGTATTATTGTGAGCACTTAGAAATACAGTGGATAATTCTGGATAACTTGTTACAAATTGTTTAGATTTTTAGATGCGTTTTTAGAATGCGTTTTTAGAATGCGTTTTTAGAATGTGTTAATGCTTCTTTCCATCAACCGGGTAAATTTAACAGCAATGCATGGATGATGCGTAAAAGATGCATGAACGTTCAATATTTCAGAGTGTCAGATTTCCCCCTCTGACCTTAGACCAGTGACTCTTATATTCATATGTGGCAGATGGGATGGGACGAATGTCACAGATATGTTACATGAAATAAATCCTAGTATAAGGCTTTCCTCAGTAATTTCAAATCTAGGTATGATCAAGTTGTTTTTACTAGGTGCCATTTAGGTAATTAGAAATACACACATGGTTATTTACTAAAAGGTGAAGAACCACCATCATTTTAACATATTTTATAATCTTTGTCTTGTATTCATCTTTTTGTTAATTGTATGACTTTTAGTCACTTTGTTCTTGTCATAAAGATTGCCTTGTTGCTGACATGACGTTAGAAATAAATAATAATAATAATAATAATGATAATGATATTTTTGTGGATTAAATTTAAATTTGAAATTTTAAAGTTTTAAATGGAGTTTGTGACATTTTCATTTATGTGGTCTTAAAAATGTGCTCTGAATGTGTGTTTACAGAGCGGCAGGGTGACGCCCCCCCGCAGAGCTCCCTCCCCTGATGGTTTTTCCCCATATAGTCCCGAGGAGACCAACCGCAGGGTCAACAAGGTCATGAGAGCCCGCCTCTATCTGCTGCAGCAAATAGGACCCAACTCATTCTTGATTGGCGGAGACAGTCCTGACAACAAATTCCGGGTGTTCATTGGTCCACAGGTATGCCATATCCCTATATCCAACGTGTATAAGTCCTGAACAATGCACTAGTCAAAGAAAAACACTTAAAGGTTACCAGGCCCCCGACACATCGATTGCCATATCAAGAAGTATGATATTGATAAGTTAAAATGATTGCATTATGTGAGAAGAAACGCATAATAGAACTAGGCATGGAACTAGAACAGCTAGTAGGAAATTGGTTCCCTGAGACAAATACATATTTCAGTGTCGTCATACATCAGTAGAGTAAAGGACAAAAAAAATGAGATTGTCAACCGTTTTCATGGAGTCTGAAGTGTGTTTGGACATCACAGGGGAAACCGTGTTTGAACTGCCATGTTACTATGGTTGGTTTCAGTAAATCAATCTATTTTACTTCCTAAACGTTAGTCGACCAAAATGTTTTTAGTCGGTTAGTCGCAGAAAAAAGAAAAACTCCACAGGAATTGGCGAAGTGACGCAGTCTGTGACGGACAGATTGTGATCGGCGGGTTCTTGTGGTAATTACTGTATGTCGGGCAGTAAATCCAAACGTTCACCTATCATCCATCAACCTCAAATAAGGATTATCATTTGAAACATGAAAGTAGTAGCTACATAACTCTATCATTATCCTAGATAAATGTGTGCTATTAGGTGCACACCCAAGTGTTTGAGCTGAAGTAGAGTGTGCTTTACTGCATGACATGGAGGCGCCGGCGCAATCACTTGCATTTTTTCCTGATAACTACGGAAACAACCAAATATTAATTTTGTCCACTTGGCTCACAGACATGAGAAATACATCTATAGAAAGCTTGAAATATCTACAAATACTCTCTGCTTATGTAATCCGCATGAAAGGTGCATTTCTCTCTAAAGGTGTGTCCACTTTACTGCGGAGATGAGAGTCCGCATCCTCAACTTCATCTTTGCAGCGACACTGACTCAGAAAACACTAGTTTATTAATAAACAATAAAAATGTCTCCTTGCTATTTTTTCCAACACGTTTATAATCATTACTTTTGCCAATGCTTTGCGGCGAGCTTTATGTGTGCGCTTGAGTGTGAAATAGGTATTTAATCTGCCCCAGTATATATTTACGTAATTAAATTAATATAAACATGAACTGCTTAAATGAACGGCGACTAGTCGACTAGAAACATCTTTAGTCGGGGGAAGCCCTGGTATTTATGAAAATTGGTAGCCTAAAGATTTTTTAAAATATGGTTCTGTTTCCTCACTGCTTAATATAGTATATTAATGTCGCTTACATTAATATTTAGTTATTCCTCATAATATGATTCCCCTTGTGTTGTGTGTGATCAGACCTGTAGCTGTGCGCGAGGGACGTTCTGCATCCACGTGCTCTTCGTGATGCTCAGGGTCTTCCAGCTGGAGCCGTCAGACCCCCTGCTGTGGCGCAAGACCCTCAAGAACTTCGAGGTGAGGTGACCGTGATCCAGCCAGAGCTCTGGGCCTGTCCTCACGCTCAGAGATCACTCATGCTTTGCTTTCATTCAGGTGGAGAGCTTGTTTCAGAAGTACCACAATCGGCGCAGCTCACGCATCAAAGCTCCGTCACGCAGCACCATCCAGAAGTTTGTGTCCCGCATGTCCAACTCGCACACATCATGCACCTCCAGCGCCTCCCCATCCAGCAACGAGAGCAGGTCGGTAAAGCTCGAGAGACTCTTATCCTGTTGAACTGTGTGATGTTAGGCTGTCCCTGACTGTGGATCTCATTTTACTTGCTCTTTTTAAAGAGGTCCTATCATTCATGGTTTAGGGCTGTCACTGTATTTTAAGATTTTGATTGCAACAATCATCGTGTTGGTTTTTTTTCTTCTACCTCTTAAAACTGAGCCTGTGTGTCTACTCTTGTGAGCAGTATGAAGGATGAGGAGGAGCAGATGTGTCCCATCTGTCTGCTGGACATGCTGGATGAGGAGAGTCTGACGGTGTGTGAAGAGGGCTGCCGAAACAAACTCCACCATCACTGCATGTCCATATGTAAGTACCAAGAGAAATATCAGTGGTCATATCCCAGATTATCCCACATCACCTACTGCGATTATTTAGAGTAGTCACAGGAACTAGAATGGACTTCTGAATCTGGCCACATCACAGGAGGGACACTTCCAGAGCCTTTCTATGCGTACATTTACAGTATTAGCCCAGAACAGTTCAGGCCTGGTCCGGAGTGAGCGTGTTTAAGCCTTTTCTGCCCATTTCTTTCAGCTACACCAATGCTCTGGACATTTACCAGGCATTTGATTGCATCTTCTCCAAATCTATGTCTGGTAATAAAGACAGTAGCTACGTTTACATGGACACCTTTTGTTTCAATCGGAATGAATCCGAATGTAATGTTTACATGAACACTAAATAAAACGGTCGGGTTGATGTGAGCATTTATACGTCACAAGCTTCAAGTTTCCGATGTTTGTGCATACTAACCGCTCTGATTTTCTTTTGTTTTAAAGAGCAGACATAACATTTATCCTTTCGGGTCCTAATTAGGAGACGACGAGCGCATGAACCGTTGTGCCGTGCTGCTTATATTAATCAAACCGTTAAAAACCCTTCCCGCAGCTAAAACAAGGCGTCTGTGGATGAGAGTCCGAAACAAGGACTGATGGGACGTTATGGTGCTCCACTTCACAGACGATGAGTTGAACGAGAATTGTAGAATGACGGGACACTCATTTATAACACATTACGTCCTTACACATGAGCAGTACTTTCCAGTTTCGGTTTTCAATCAGATCAAGTGTTTTCATGTGCTCTCGATCGGATTAGGAAAGCTTTAAATCACCCCTTATAATCTGAATGAAATTTTAATCGGATTTGGCCGATTCATTCCGATTGACGTAGTAATGTGTTTTTATTTTTATATTATTTTATTCGCACTGTGCTTCTAGTCCGATTACAAACAGATTATTAGGGTCCATGTAAACACGGATATTGCTAGGGCAGTAAATATTAAGATAGTGTCAAGAATAAAGGCTTTGGAAGATCTTTTAAATGTTGTTTCGCAAATGTTAAATGCTCATTCATTGTCTGTATTATAGAGCTCTTCAAATGATCTCCCCTCGTGCTAAAACAGCCAACAACTCAACAAGCAGAGATTGTTGCATAAAAATGCTGAATGAATTAAAAAAAGAAGTCATGTATGAACACCCCCTTAGGGATATTTGAGTTACCAAATGTAGCCAATTGGGTAATGCAGTAAATAGGCTTAATATTGCACAAATCTGTCATAATACTCACAAAAGACAGATTACATGTAATAACATGAGGATTCCTCGCAGGAGATGATTTGAAGTCTGCCTAGTTGTTTGTTGAACGAGCATCCTAGCCCTATATCCCCTGACAGCCTTCATGTAATGATGAGTTATGTGAACATCTCTTGTGCGCTGTTTGTGTTTCAGGGGCCGAGGAGTGCCGGAGAAATCAGGACACGTTAATCTGCCCTCTGTGCAGAGCCAAGTGGAAGTCTCATGATTTTTACAGGTAAAGATGTAGAAGCGTGATCGAAGCTTATTGAATTCAGCCGTTCATGTTTAAAGTGAAGCTAGAGGCTTCAGTTACCGATGTTTATGAGCATAAGTTCCCTACATCAGGAATATGTTCATGACCCATAGACTGAGATGAGATCATGTGGAGGTCAGGGTGGGCAGATGTCGAACTCCTCTCTGGTGGTTAGGTGAGCGAGACAGCCCGGCACCAGCCATGTTTGTGTGTGTCTGCCCGGGATTGACATGCTAGCGGCTAGTCGGTTTTTGGTGTTTTCTAGCTTCCCGCAAATCATCCAGAGATTCGCCCCACACACAATGATGCCCGAAACCAAACCCTGCTGTTTCTTCTTTAGGAAACTGCAATTATTCTAATTTCATGAAGTAAATCCCCTCCATTTGTCTTGGCTGACTGTGAGATGGCATGACTGTTGAGAGGTTGGCACTTTCCGACAGTCAGTGCATTATGGTCTTGCCATCTCATCTTATGAGGACACAAACCACGGGTTCGGTTTGTTGCCTTTTGTGATGTTTTTCTGAGCTATTAGACCTTAAACATGCATGCGTTTTGTCGTGTTATGAGACACAATGGCAGCCATTAGTATAAACTGTCTTCTACAGTCAGTCAGAAATCATTCTGATATGATGATTTGATGCTCAAGAAACATCTCTGATTATAATCTGTAAAAAAAAAGTTGCGCTGCTTTTTTTTGCTTTTTTTTAATGCCGTTAATTTTTTTTCAAGAGAACCACATTTAATTGAAATAGAAACTGTCAATTTTGATCAATTTAATGCATCCTTTCTTAATAAATGTTTAGTTAAATATCACACTGTTTTGAACAGTAGTGTACAGTGGATGTTGCCTTAAAGAGCTGTCTTTTTGTGTTTGTGTGTGTAGTTTTGAGGCCTCATCTACAGTGGAAAGCACAACAAACCACTCCCAGAGTCAAACCGCCGCAGCTTCTTCTTCCTCGTCTTCATCTCTTCAGGCCGAGAGCTCCAGATCGGGGCAGGAGGGCGACTTCTCTCTCCCACAGTATGGAGTGCAGCACATCCCGCAGACTTACACCGAGCTCGCCGAACCCTGGATCAAGGTACCGTACACACACACACACACACACACACACACAAAAGATCCTGCATCAAATTCATTAAAGTGACCATTCATGAACAAAAAGAACATGGCCTCCATGTATTCTTAAACCTATATAAGACCCAGTAGTTCACCCAAAAATAAAAATCCTGTCATCATTTACTCAACCTCAAGTTGTTCTGTATGACTTTCTTTCTTCTATGGAACACAAAAGAAGATATTTTGAAGAATGTTGGTAACCAAACAGTGTTGGTTCCCATTGAATGTCAAAATAATTAGTGTTCTGCAGAAGAAAAAAATTAATACAGGTTTGGAAGAACATAAGAGTGAGAAAATGATGACAGGTTTTTTTTGCTGGACTACGCCTTTAAAAACGTGCAGAACAGAATAGATTTTATTATAGGCCATCAATATCATAAAAATAATTGTTGGCTGCCAGTATTGGCAAAACTCACTATATTTTAGGGAATCTCACATAAACTGACATATTTTCCATCTAAATTCTCATTACTGTAGTGCAATGCCCCCCAAAAAAGATTTAAATGCAGTCGTAAGAATGACAGTGTTACCAAACATTTCTATTTCAGTTAAATGTGGTTCTTTTGCATGGTAGTATTTTTCTTTTATCATTTAATTTGTAACAATAATATGTAACAATGTATGAAATCTTTCAATTGTTTGTATTTTATTTCTTTTTCAAAATTGCAGTGAAAAAAGTGACCCTGCTGATTCTTAATGTTATATAATCTGACGAGAACGGTCCCGCTGACGGTCTGTTGTGTGTGTTCATGCGTTCCCTCAGGTGTTTGGTCTGGAGCTGGTTGGCTGTCTCTTTTCCCGTAACTGGAACATCAGGGAGATGGCCCTCCGGCGGCTGTCACATGACGTGAGCGGGGCGCTCCTGCTGGCCAACGGGGAGCACTCATTGGCCGGGGCGGGGCCAGGGGCGGGGCTGGGCACGGTGACCGGAGAGGTGGTGGTGGAGTCGTGCTGCAGTGTGCTCTCCATGGTCTGCGCCGACCCCGTCTACAAGGTCTATGTGGCAGCACTGGTGAGAGGCTTTATATCACTCACGCTTGCCACTGATACAGCATCTGAAGAGAGAGGGTTAGCACACTGAATGAACACGCAGAACAACATCACTTCAGTAATACTGTCAGTAGTGTATTATCTGTTAGACATGACGGTAACGCTTTACAATAAGTAACTACCTTAGTTAACATGAACTAAGAATGAGCAGTAGTTCTTCAGCATTTATTAATCTTAGTTAATATTAATTTCAACTTTTACTAATACGTTATTAAAATCAAAGGTTGTATTTGTTAACATTAGTTAATGCACTGTGAACTAACATGAACAAACAATGAACAGCTGTATTTTATTAACCAGCATTAACAATGAGAAATACGTTTGTTACAGTTTTTATCAATCTTTGTCAGTTCATGTTAGTTAATACATTAACTAATGAACCTTATTGTAAAGTGTTACCGACATGACAATAAGTGCTTCAGTCGAACAGACTGCACAGGTTAACAGTGGTTCCCAAACTCTTTCTGCTCCACATGAACCCACATAAAGACACGCTCAGACAAAACATTGCTTGCACAATCCTATAGGATTTGAAACATTGTAAATGACTAAACTTCTGCAGGCTTCTCTCTGTGTTCGTGATGAATCGCGAAGTGGCGTCTTAACTTGTTCAGCTTCATACTGTCAGAAGCTAATGTTTTCAGGCCCAGACACAACACACTGTGGTCTCTCTTCATTACCCACCGCTGCTCTGGTGAACCCGAGAGCCATGCCTCGTCTCTTGTCTTCACTGGACGTGACAAAGCGAGCGTTGCAATCCTTTACTATAAGCCCAGTACTATAATCCTTCAATACCGGAGGGGCATGAGTTTACTCTCGGGGATTTGTCGTGTTGTGTTGCGCCGCATCCAGTGTAGACAGCATCACTGATTATAATGGGTTCTGTCTGTTTTTGTCACGCTGCTTGCGTCTGGTGTAGACAGTGTTTTGGCAGCTGTGACATTCGAAGTAAATTCATCGTCTGCTTTGTTTACCTGCCACTGGCAGTCCTTTCACAAAAGTGTCCATACTTAGTGCAGAACCGTGGATCATCCATTTATATTTTCACATGGCTCCCTGCAATACTCTGATTCTTCAGTCGCTCCATCTAGAGGTCTGTTATTACACGACAACCTCTACAACCGAAACAGACCACTCTGTCATCGTGAGGTCATAAGATATGTCAAATTAATATTTTGTGTTCAACTATTTACTAGTGGCAATAAGCTGGATAATTTCACAGTGGGGTCTTGTATAACCCTGAAGAGTAATCTTTTGCATAACAATGTGCTGACTGTACACGTTTTATAACTCCAGGTCACGCCGCCTCAGTTTGGTAACCACTGGGTTACATTCATTCTTTATTATTCAAACACTCCAGCCCTAATTATGTCCATGCAGAATGGTGAAGTGCCGTCACATACGAGCTTACTCGACCACTGTTTCACATGCCTGACCCACTGCTGTTATCATGTGACCACTTCACTTGTCGTGTTGACAGCGTGTGGTGCTTCTGTTGAGATCACATGAACGAGAGAGATTGTGGCACAGCAGAAGGAAGTTGCACAATCCTGCACCAACCAAGAGCTCATACAGTCATCAGGGCTGGTTAAACCCGAGGATTGGCTCATCATTTTGGCTTGGTGGCCTTTGCTTTTTCATTTAGCTTCATTAACACCACAACTCAGGACAAAGGAGAATGTTCACATGGCCTGGTCAGAACGGGTGACTGAGCCACACTGAGGAAGATGTGATCACTTTGGCTGGTTTCAGTGTCCTCCATCATACCACGGGTACGTCCAAATTGGACTGGGCAATATAGATACAAATCTCAATATTTTTCCACAATAAAAAATAATTCAGGCATAAGTACCACTTTACTAACTTTTACTTTACTAGAAAACATTGACTCTTTTCACATAGCACTTACACAAATACTCATTCCCTAAATTTAAATTGCAAGCAAAGTGATGCAATAACACCAGCAAAATGCAATAATACCAGTAATATTTGATCTCCCAGCCCTTCGCCTGTAGACTGTTCTCTCAGTAAAAATGTCAAAAATCCCAAGAAATAAAACCGAAATGGCGCAAAATACCGTTTCATGGCCCTTAATGCTTTTTGCTTGCCATTGGCTGGTGTGCAAAAACATCGTCATTGAAGATGATATTTCTTTTCCTTTTGTCAACTTTGATCTGAGGTTATCTGAACCGGGCCATAGTGCTAAAGTGCAACAAACCACGCTGGCTAGTTTTAAAGTTCACTTCAAACCAGGAAGTCTGGAAGCAGCAGGGATCCTCAGACTGAAGCTGGGAAAGAAAGGTTTATTTTTTTCTTTCTTTCATAACCTATTTTTCCTCCTTAAAAACAACAAACAAACCAACAAAAAAAAACAATAGCTCTTGCTGCTCGGACTTGGTGTCTTTCCCTCAGGCTCTGTGCTCCAGTGAACCGCCTTTATGAAAACAAGAAGCGTTTTGTCCGTTCGGGGTTTTCCAGCAGTTTTCCTATATTCTTCGAACACGCACCAGAAAAGAAAAGAGGGCTGTCTCTATGAACTAAAAATACTACAGACAAAAGCTTTCAGGACGTTACCTTGTGTTAGACTGCTCTGTAAACACTGCAGTTGTGTAGCGCTTCGGCTGATCTGAAGTCTGCTTGTGAACTAAATGTGGCGAGTTCAAATGTCATAATGTTTCACTATTTATACTTGACGTGGAGTTATTTTTTGCATGCAGAGGAGCATTATTTGATCCTTTTAGTGTGTGTGTGTGTGTGTGTGTGTGTGTGTGTGTAGGCGGGTGAATGTGTGTTTGTGCTCGGGAGGGGTGTGTATGCTGTATTAATCAATGCTGGGCCGCGCTCCAGTGCACTGTGCTATCAGTCACCACTTCCCAGCTCTCTCTGGGAGTCAGGGTCAGGGTGAACTCTTTCTCACACACACACTCACACACACACACACACACACACACACACAGTGTAGCACTGTTAATGTACTGTAGTCAAGCCGATCACAGGACTGTTCAGACCTCAGGGAGAATACGCTGGTAATGCAAATAATTAATGAACTGCAACTAATCACATACTTGTGTTTGTGTATAAAGTCTTTTAAAATAAAAATGCGTATCAACTTTTAAAATGGAGGAGAAAAGACGTCTTGTTTCTTTTGTTGTTGACGTCAGAGCCAATCAGACTCGGTCACTGTGTAGAAGCTAGCCGTGTTCGGCAGATGCCAACATGGACATTTTCAAATTCAAGAGACTTTTAAACAACACTAAAACAAACAAACAAATAAAATAAGTGAATCCACATTTAAATGTTAACATTTTACTTTTGGACAGTATTTTGGTATCACATGATGCCCAGTGTTGGGATGCCTTATTTTGTGATATTTATGATAGAAATTGTGATTCTGATTGAAAATTTATTTTATGATGATGATGTTGTTGTTGTTTTAAAATAATATAATCTCTTTTTGCTTTGCTTGTTTGTAGCACAATTTGACCACACATGTTGTAATTGTATGTCAGTATGGCAATAATAATATAAATAATATAATTTTATTATTTTGTTAGTTATTATTACTAAATATTATTATTATTATTATCATTATTATCATTATTATTATCATCACTAAGTATATTAAACAAAATAAAAATAGTACTATTATAATTTCACTGTAAAGTAAAAAACTAATATTTAAGAAAAATAAGAATTTTATTTTATAGTACAACTAAATTTCCAATATTAATATTTATTGCCGTCTTAATTTCTTCATTTTTAAATGTTAAACAATCATGCTTTTATTTGAGGAATAGTCTTAAAGCTTCTCTTTTGTTGACAACACGGACTTTCAGGCCTGGTTTCACAGACAGGGTTTAGATCAAGCCAGGATCATAGTTCATTTAGGACATTTAAGTATCTTTTATAAAGTATCTCTTAGAAAAAAACATCACTGGTGTGAATCTTGAGACAAAACAATGGCACTGACATATTTTAAGATATGCTTTCAGTTAAAACAGCTCAAACATGCATTTTAGTCCAGGATTAGACTTGAGCCTTGACTGTGAAACCGGGGGTAAATATTAAAATGAATCGTGCATCCCTCTGTGTCCTGAACCACAACTGTCTTGTGCTCAACACATGACTAGAGAATCCACAACACAAGACACAGTCCTGAATTTGGCAAGATTGTTTGTGATCTGTATTAAAAGTCAATCTTTGCGCTGTGTTTCAGAAAACCCTGCGAGCGATGCTTGTCTACACCCCCTGTCACTCTGTGTCAGAGCGGACTCGCCTACAGCAGCTGCTGCGGCCCGTGGTGGAAACCATACTGGTCAAGTGTGCAGACGCCAACAGGTACAACTCGCTGAAGAGCGTCTCTGATTGGGCCCTGGTCGTCATGCGTAGTGGATAAATGATTTATCTGGGTGTAATTGACCTGATCCAGGATTCCTCCATTATTCAAAGCTAGCCAAAAGGGGAATGATCACAATCAGAAGATCTGGTATACATCAAATTATTTCTAGGCTGTCGTGAAGTTAACAGGCTATTGCCACCTAGTGGACGGGTACTGTAGGCACAGACAAATTATTGCTGATGATATTGTAATTTTGTTTCAAAGAGTTGTCAGTATGAAATCAAATGTTACTGTTACTCCACCACAACTCCTTGGTCTTATTGTGAATGATTCTTTGGTGCATGTTATTTTAAAGTAAACAATCTTTCATCAGAATCTAGTAACTGAAAGCTTTTCACTGACGTCCTCTTTCCCCCGTCCAATCAATTCTTGATGTATAATCACGTGTTTATTTTTAGTATCCCTTTTGAGTCCAGTTGACTTTAAATGCTCTTTTGAAGTGGGTTTGCTAAGTGTACGTGTTTGTCTTGTTGTGCTCACAGTCGCACCAGTCAGCTGTCCGTGTCCACGCTACTGGAGCTGTGCAAAGGTCAAATGGGGGAACTCGCTGTGGGCAGAGAAATTCTCAAAGCAGGTACAAATTTGTAATCAGCAAATCTGTGTAATAATGAAATATCCTGAAGTTGGCTGGTGGTTAATATTCCGTGAACAACTTCCTATTTCTTATTATTTAAATTGATAGTGCACCCAGAAAGGCAAATTTAGTTATTGTAAGTGGCTGGCAATCTACAAGAAAAGCATCATAAAAGTAGTCCATTTGACTTTATTAACGATATTCCTTGTTGTTTGAAGTTATTTATGTTGTGTCCCAGAAGACACACTATACACTATGCACTATGTACTCAACTGTCTAGTGCAGGGGTGCAAAACCCCACACTACTCCAACAAACATACCTGTAGGTTTCAAATAAGCCTGAAGTGCTTGATGAGGGTTGAAGCTAAAGTCTGTAGGGCTGAGTTTTGCACCCCTGGTCTCGTGTATAAGGTTTAAAAGGTTATTTTGTCAACCATCACTGGAGTCTGATAGCCTCTCTCCATACGCTATAAAAGGAAAGCTGTGACAGAGTGCAAGAAATATCAAACATTCTACACTACTTTTTTATTTATTAGTAACATTTTGACATTTTCAGTGTGAACACCCTACTCGCACTTTATATTACAAAACCGCATAGACTAGAGCATAAATACGAGAATTGGGATGCACCTATACTTTAGTTTTGTGTGAGGAATAAGAAGCTTACATTATTGACTGATAAATGTACCCTTTTTTAAAAATTTGTTTGCTTTTCAATGGAAACATGTTCATCTCTGATTTTCCATTAGGCTCTATTGGTATCGGTGGAGTTGACTATGTCCTGAACTGTATCTTGGGCTCTAAAACGGAGGCCAATAACTGGCAAGCACTGCTGGGTCGTCTGTGTCTGATCGACAGGCTCTTACTGGAGTTTCCTGCTGAATTCTACCCTCATATTGTGTCAGGTGGAGACTGCAACCAGGCCCAAAACCTTGTGGAGAGGTACAGAAATACATGCTAATCTCGCTGAGCTTCTGTTCTCCGTTTATGAACCTTTATAAAAGTTTGGCATTTTTGCAACCCTGTAAACAATTTTTAGGACATGTTTGAGTGATGTCATCATTTTCTAGTGATACGATTTTAAAATTATACAGTTAAAAACAAGTACCGGGATTGTAGATTTAACCTAGGATAATATCTTTCATATGTAAGCAAAATGGACATTATAACTCTAATGAATCAGAATCTAATCAAACTGAATCAAGGTCAAAATCAAATTGAATTGGGACATCTGTAGTGTTACCCATCACTCATTAAGAGCTTGCTAGATTGGTATCTGTTTACTGTTGTTGTTGTTTTTTTTTTTTTTTTTGCGAGCCACCCAACAGCCGATCAGCCAAATTTAATGTATTAAAGTTTTTTTTTCTACTCTTGTCTTGAGCAAAATGCTTCTGGAGAATTTAAGAAGAATTTATTGAGAGTGGTTGTGTAACACAGCGGTTGATTATTTCATGTCTCATCATTCTTAAAGTCTTAGCCAAAGGTTCTGTCTGTGCAACCAGACCTTTATATCTGGTAACAGATGACATTGTCTCACTAATTGTATGGCCCATTTGGGTCACACCTTTGCAGACACAGTAACGCCCAAAGTATACTTCGGCGCGCACATGTGCAAGTGACTTGAGCACTTGAAAGCAAAGTTCACTGGATATTATGCATCCGCTGAACGCGTCTTTCCGTGCTCATGGCCAATGGAGTGTACTTTGAAAAGCTAGCATGCTCCACTGTGTGCGAGACGGAGCGCAATGTGGAAAACGAAGTATACCCGGGCATTTACTGTTGACTGCATCTCAGACCTCAGTTGTACCAGGGTTGCAAGCAAAGCATCACTCAATATTCATTCAGTTCTTGATAATTGAAACCAATTTTAAAAGTAAAGGAAAACCAGTTTGCAGCCTTTTTGTGGAAAGTGCTTTCCTGTATTGGCATGGGTTTTAACTCCATTATTTTGCCTTTTGTAGGTACCAGAAGCTGCTGCCTCTTCTAAGTTTTGCGCTGCAGTCTATCGATAACTCTCACTCCATGGTGGGTAAGCTTTCTCGTCGCGTCTTCCTGAGCGCTGCCCGTATGGTAGCTCGTGTGCCTCATGTCTTTGTCAAGCTTCTGGACATGCTCAGCGTCACCAGTTCCACTCACTACGCCCGCATGCGCAGGCGTCTTCTAGCCATCGCTGAGGAGATGGACATCTTGGAAGCCATCCATCTGGGAGTGGACGACCTACAGACCGGTCACAGTTCGCTCTCCAATGCCTTCATCGAGCCCACCGCCCCCCATAACTCCCCGTGTACGACAGAAAGGAACTCGCCCACCCATGGTCTACAGCAGCCGACCACCAAGGTGCCGCTTTCAGGTCAAGCCAGTTCAACTCCTGTAGATGACATAACAGAGAGACTCTCAAACATTGTCACAAGCCCTGCTGAGTTTCCAAAGCCCCCTATTCAGGCCCGAAACAGACCAAGTCAATGTTTGAACTCCCCCTCATCCAGTCAACCCCCGAGCCTTCCTTCTCTGTCCATGGCCAACGCCACAGCCTTCCCTCCAGAAAACCACAAAGGCCTTCCACAGAGTTTTATTCCCAACAAACTCCCCCAGTCCTCACTGAGTTCCCAGCGCAAGTTGCCAGTGCAGAAGGCATTAAGTGGAGGTGCCTGTAGTGGGAAGGAGTCAGAGAAGCTGCCCTCCCCGGTGTTCACCCAAGCTCGACCGCTTCCCTCGAGTCACATCCACTGGCCCAGACCCTCTCGACCCTCTCCATCTGATGGAGCTAAAGCTTTAAGCCCAGGGACAAAGAGCAACATGAAACTGGACCTTCAGGAGGGCAGGTCCAGAGACGAGGTGTGCTGCAGTGGCGGTTCTGCTCTCATCCCCAGCGAGGACACGGTCTTCACACCAATCGAGGAGAAATTCCCTGGCATAGATGCTTCGGCCGATCTCAGCTCCAGCATGGAGGACCTGTTGGAGGCTTCCATACCTGCGGCAGACAGCACCGTCACCTTCCAGTCCGAAGTGGCAGTGCTGTCACCGGAGCAGGCCAACACCAACGACGACACCTACAGCGAGGACATGACCAAGAACCAGAAGTGCAAGGAGAAGATGGAGGCTGAGGAAGAGGAGGCGCTGGCTGTGGTCATGGCAATGTCCGAGTCTCAAGATGCCCTGCCTATCATCCCGCAGTTACAGGTGGAGAAAGGAGAGGACGTGATCATTATTCAGGTGGATGTAAGTGCATGGCTATTAATATCATTGTAAACTCTGCTCAAAAGTAAAGGCGACTCCTGTACACTGTCAGAAATAACAGCTTGTCCCTGGGGCACTACCCTTAAAAGGACAGCTTGGTACCTTATTTACCCCAAAAAGGGTGCATATTAGTAGATTAGGCCCTGTTTAGATCTGTTTTGGTCGAGAGAACATGGTGCTTGGTTGGTTTTCATCTTCAAACCAAACTTGGGTCTTCAGCCGACGTTTAAATCCTGTCTGGCTAGTGCGCTTCCCATAATGTTTACGCATCAGGTCAGTAGGCGGAGAGCATGCGGTCTTTTGTGGATGTTTGAACACATTCGATCGACCACATGAGCGTTTACACTACGAAAGCAATCCGGTCTAATGCGTTTTCGACTACCTCTGGAAGTGGTCAAAAGTGGAAAAGCTCAAAAGGTTTTAGACCCCATTTACACCTGTAGCGTCGTCCACTTGTGATCCGATCGACCAAACACATCTTAATACCAGGTGTGAACAGGGCCTTAGTGTAGTAATATGTACCATTAAGGTTCCACAATGAAATACGGTATAATAAGGTTAGGTATGGTGGAAATAAGGTACAAAGATGTCCCATTAAGGGCACTTCCCCAGTTACAAGCAGTTGTACCTCTAAAGGTTTTCTGAGAATGTAGAAAGAGGTTTGACACCAATAACATTTAGGTTTTAAACCTTGACTTTTTAATCATTTTGCCTTACGCAAGCACTGCTCATGTACATTTTTAAGATCAAAAGGTTTGTTTGGCTTCATTTCTCCCTGCCTTTTTTCCTTCTCATGGTCAGACACCAGAGACTCTGCCTGGTCATACCAAAGCAAAGCAGCCATACAGGGAGGGCAAGGAATGGCTAAAAGGGCAACAAATTGGCCTGGGTGCCTTTTCATCATGTTACCAGGCTCAGGATGTGGGCACTGGTACTCTGATGGCTGTCAAACAGGTGAGAATATCTGTTACACATACCACCTGATACTTTTTCCTAACACTTTATGGGGGATCTGTGTGTTTGGATGGTTGCAAACGGAAATTTATTTACTATCCGAAAATGCTACGAAATTATGTTGACAGGTCACCTACCCTAGGTTGGGCACCCCTGGGGTATAAAAAAGCACTAAATATGGACACACGGGGGCTGAATACGTTTTTTTTTTTTTGGCAGCTATTACAGAATACATACAGATTGCAGATCATACAATGCTTGATTGTGATTTTATTCATCAGGTGACCTATGTAAGGAACACCTCCTCAGAGCAGGAGGAGGTGGTGGAGGCACTGCGAGAGGAAATTCGCATGATGGGTCTCCTTAACCACCCTAACATCATCCGAATGCTTGGGGCAACTTGTGAGAAGAACAACTACAACCTTTTTGTGGAGTGGATGGCAGGTGGGTTGTCCACAAACTTGCAAAGAGTAAAGGTGTGGTCAACGGGTCCAGTATCACTTTCAAACCAAGCAGTTTTTTGTTGGTCAAGATTGGTCAAACTTGAACCTGCTGCTAAATCTGCTCTTGCGCAAAATTCCCATTGGCGTGGAATGTTGAAATTTGCTGAACAAAAGTAAATGTAACTGCTCCTTAAATGTTGTGGTTGTATTGGGATCTCACCAGGGTTGCCAGGTCCCAGAAAAATTTCCAGCCCAAAGACTCAGAACTTGCCCAAAATAATACAGCGTTTGCCTGTGTGTACGCTTGACTACATTACAGCCTACAGTATATGGGACAAACTGGGTTTAATATGGAAAGCTACTTTGATGTCTTAAACTTCAAATGCTTGTATTCATGCTTATAAATGAATCACTGCTTAATGGGACGATTCTGTATTATATATGCCACATTGACAACCCTAGCTAACACTTATTATTAATAGCCTAATAATTAATATGTCAAACTCAAACTTTTTTAAAATTCCAGTTGTAAGCAAAACTCACGTAATCCCTCTTTCTGAAGTGACATCAAACCATCTCACCTCTCTTTCAGTGGTCCTTAGTTTGCCAGGTATTCTTTCTGAGGATCAATACACATTAGTAAAAGGATCCATTTTAATTTCTTTGTCTACAAAATAACTTTTTTCCGCGACCACCACCTTTGTCCAAAGCGACTTACAAATGAGGACTAAAGCAAGCGAGTCATCATGAAGAGGCAAAAACTACGCAACAAGTGCTCAAAATACAAAGTTCAGGTATTGCTTAATGTAGCATAAGCCAGAAGGGAGGAAAAGGAAATCATTTTTTTTAAGAGGTTAAGTGCTCACAGAAGAGATGAGTTCAGCTGTCTTTTGAATGTTGTCAGGGATTCTGCACTCCAGATGAGGGAGATCATTCCACCAGGAAGGAACCGTGAATGAGAATGTTCTGGAGAGTGATTTTGTGGCTCTCTGTGATGGCACCTCGAGCCGTCGCTCATTGACCGATCGTAGGCTTCTGGTAGGAATGTAGACTCGTAGAAGCGAGTAAAAGTAGGAGGGAGCTGAGCCTGTGATAGATCTGTAAGCAAGCGTCAATGCCTTGAACTTGATACGAGCAGCGAGTGGTAGCCAGTGCAGAGAGATGAGGAGAGGAGTGACTTGGGCTCGTAGAAGACGAGACGAGCTGCATCATTCTGAATCATTTACAGGGGTTTAATTGCACATGATGGAAGCCCAGCCAGAAGAGCATTGCCGTAATCAAGCCTAGTAATTACCAGGGCCTGGACGAGAAGTTGTGTTGCATGCTCAGTTAGGAAAGGCCTGATCTTCCTGATGTTATGCAGTGCAAACCTGCATGATCGAGCTGTCTTTGTAATGTGGTCTGTGAAGGTCAGCTGGTCATCAAAGATTACTCCAATATTTCTGACTGGCCTTGATGGGGTGATTGAGGATGAATCTAGCTGGATTGTGAAATCGTGCTGTAGAGACGGATTGGCAGGGAGGACGAGAAGCTCAGTCTTTGCCAGGTTGAGCTGCAGGTGATGTTCCTTCATTCAGACAGCTTGAGATTCATGCAGCTGCTGTGGGATCATCTGGTTGAAATGAGAGGAAGAGCTGTGTGTCATCAGCATAGCAATGGTAAGATAAACCATGTGCCTGTATGATGGGTCCCAGTGAAGTGGTGTAAATGGAGAAGAGGAGGGGTCCAAGCACTGGACCCTGGGGAACCCCTGTGATCAGCTGATGTGCTTTGGATATTTCAACTCTCCAGGCAACCCCGAAAGACCTACCTGTGAGATAGGATTCAAATCAGTTAAGTGGAGTTCCTGTGATTCCCAGTGATGAGAGGGTGGACAGAAGGATCTGATGATCCACAGTGTCGAAGGCAGCAGACAGATCCAGGAGAATGAGATCTGTGAATGAGAATCGCGATTCGCAGGGCTTCTGTGACCTACAGTAATGCAGTCTCGGTTGAATGGCCTTGCTTGAAACCAACTTGGTTGGCATCCAGCTGGTTATTCTGAGGCAGGAAAGATGATACTTGGTTGAAAGCAACTCGTTCAAGTGTTTTCGCTATGAATGGTAGAAGAGAGAAAGGTCTGTAACTCTACAAGTGACGTGTTTAATGTGGGTTTTTTAAGCAGTGGAATTACCCGAGCCTGCGAGTTGAATAGGAGGAGAGAGTTGAATGTCTTGAAGTGTTCGTGTGTTAAAGGCGCTGTTGATCTTGTTGTGGAAATATAAAGATTTCACAGCATGAACATCAACAGAAAACTAAGACAGCAGAGATTGATACATACTCTGGTCAGGTGGGTCTTTTGATTTGCGCCATTTCCGCCAGTTCACAAACAACATCAGATAACCAGTGGTTGGAGGGAGTAGCACGTGCTGGCCTGGAGGAGAGAGGGTAGATTTAAATTTAAAATGTAGCCCAAAAAAAAGGGCTTTTTCCCCCACCTGCATTTTCTAAATAGCCCAATTGTGCGGGAAAACCGCGACCCTGGCAACACTGGATCTCACAATGCATTATCACATTAACAAGAGGCCCTTTTGGCTATTTTCCTCTTTGTAAGTAACAGTTTTCAGAATGACTGTTTTACCAGATCTGTCCTGGTCCATAAAAGTCATACTTGTAACTCCTCTCTTTTCCTCAGGTGGCTCAGTATCTCATCTCTTAAATAAATATGGTGCGTTTAAGGAGGGCGTGGTCATCAACTACACTGAGCAGCTCCTACGAGGTCTCTCCTACCTCCACGAGAATCAGATCATACACCGCGACATCAAAGGTAAGCTACCGGAGCATGGCTACCGAAAGAACTGCTATTGTCTCAAACTGGGAAGAATGGTTTCCAGCGTACTCTTGTGTCCTTTACAGGTTGGTTTGGTGGATAGAGAAGGCAGTGACTTTTTCAGTAAAATATTTTTTTGTGTCATAAGCTCTGTTCCAAACCTAAGCAGGTTCCTACTGCCTACTGAGATAGCATCATACTGTAGGTGCGCTCCCAACTTCTTTTTTCTTTTCAACTCTGTTGCAGAGGTTTGGAGCTCTATTTGTGTAACACGGGGTTGTTGCCCAAGTGTGGCGTTTAATTTCAGTTCTGCTGCCTTAGAACTGGCAGTAGACAGCAAGGCAGCTCACTAGGTTGTGGAGCAGAGCATTAGGGTGTGTTCCCATATTTATGGTCTCCTTTTAACCTGTGTAGGTGCCAATCTACTAATCGACAGCACGGGCCAGAGGTTGCGGATAGCTGATTTTGGGGCAGCAGCACGTCTGGCTTCAAAAGGGACGGGTGCGGGGGAGTTCCAGGGTCAGCTCCTGGGAACCATTGCCTTCATGGCTCCTGAGGTAAACATTTGAACTTAAAAATACAAAACCTGCCTGTTTACTACATAAAACATGTGTTGAGATTGCAGTGTTCACCCTGAAGTGTTTAAACAGGCCACTATTTAAAGGATTAGTTCACTTCAGAATTAAATTTTCCTAATAATTTACTCACCCTTATGTCATCCAAGATATTCATGTCTTTTTTCAGTCGAAAAGAAATTAAGATTTGTGAGGAAAACATTCCAGGATTTTTCTCCATATTGTGGACTTCAATGGGGTCCAACGGTTTGAAGGTCCAAATGTCAGTTTTAGTGCAGCTTCAAAGGCTCTAAACCAGGGGTCACCAACCAGAGGTGTAAAATACTTGAGTAATTTTACTTGATTACTGTACTTAAGTATTATTTTGGGGGATTTTTACTTTACTTGAGTACAATTAAAAATCAGTACTTTTACTTTTACTTAATTACATTTTTTAAGAAAAAAAAAGTACTTTTTACTCCTTACAATTTTATTTACAGTCAAAAAGTACTTCTTTTTTGGAGATCACTTCATTCTTTTTTTCCTTGCTATTACCAAACCAATTGAATTGCGCTGATGCCTAGTTTAATTAAGTTTAGTGTCTAGTCTAATTTAATGAGATTTGTTTTCACATTTCACCAAATTGGTCAGATATGTTCATTGGTCCTTTGGAAGTGACGTCATATCGCATCTATTACCACAATGCACAGCACCTTGACCTAGAACTTAGAGAAATTATAACAGTCATTCTTAGGGGGACAATCCAGCAGCCGAAGAGCGTACCACCCCCGGGGGCCACCATTGGCTAACAAGCCATCACCTGCTGTTAGCATTCCATTGACTTCCATTCATTTTGGTAGGAGTGTAACGGTTCACAAAATTCACGGTTCGGTTCGATACGATACACTTGTGTCACGGTTCGGTTTGGTTCGGTACGGTTCGATACAGCAAAAAGAAAGAAATGCCAGAGAAATTTCCTAGATTCAATTTTTTTTTATTTATTTTTTTTATTAAAACTAACATCATAAAGTATGATTTTTTTTTTTTACTTTGAGCAATTCTAGAGCTATAATTCACTCTTCTTAGGAGCATATAAAACAAAACAGCTCCTTGGAAAAAATTAAATTTAATATTGTAGTAGTTATAAACAAAGGTTTATTTTAGTTCAGATTAACATTTGACGGCAGCAATTGTATTCATAATGTCAAAATAAAACCGACGTAATGGCATTGATTGGCATTCAATGGCATTGAAGGCATTATAGCCACTATTCCTGCCAAACTTACATGGTTGCAGTTTGTGTTACTACAGTAAATCCATGGTAAATGTTGCAGATCTGTGGACACTGGATAGTTCATTCATGGCAAATGTTTCTTCCTGGTTTCCACGTCAGCGCTGTTTGATCCGTTAATAACGGAGAAATGTGAATGTTTCTCACTAGATCTCGCAGCGATGTTATTAGTTCTGAGGTGAATTCAAATGCTTTCTTTACTGGATCACTTATTAGCGCTGTGTAGTAACAGCGTCGCATGATCACGATCGGCTCGCGCTGCACTGGTACAAACTGATAAACGGTCCTTCAACCACACAATAACGAGCAGTTTCGTTCCTCTTGCATTACGTTTGCCATTTGATGTTGGGAAATGTTGTGGTCGTGCCGGCGTCTCTTACATTATGAGCGCGCTTGCCACGTGCAACACGCCTACATTTGAAATAACGAAATTTTGGTCGGCAGGAAAAATGGTCCAACGAACCGAACCGTTCTACGAATACGTGTATCGTTACACCCCTACATTTTGGCGTCACTTTGACAGCGAATAACTTAACATCTGAGGCGTTTGAAGACTCCATTTGTCCATTGTTTATGGTCCAAAATCAGCCACAGGATCAAGAGCACCAGTGGCTGTACCTTAGCGAATTTTTTTCTTTTAGTGGTAAAAGCATGTTTAGTTGATTGTTTAAATAATGTTGCATACTGGCATTAGATAGTAGTCTTATAGTTTGATAAATAAATACAATTTAATACAAACAGTTCTAAAGCAGGATAAAACCTTGTATGTGGTTCATTCACTTCATGATTTTAGAGATTAAAAGCTTAAACAAGAATCTCTAGTTTTCATTCTTGCTATTACTTTTACTTCTTTAATACTCAAGTACAATTTTAATGTGGTACTTTTTTACTTTTACTCGAGTACGATTCTGGCCAGATACTTTTACTTTTAATTGAGTAAAATTTTCCCTCAGTACTTGTACTTTCACTTGAGTAACATTTTTTAGTACTTTTTACACCTCTGTCACCAACTGGCGGACTCCGGTCCGAATCCGGACCGCAAAATGCGTCCATACGGACCGCGAAGCCTTTTGAAATAATGAAATAAATAAATGCCGCTATTTTCTAATAAAAACACATTTATATCAGGCACATCAAAGTCAGCTCAGTAGAGACGTTTGGGTCCAACAGCGCAACGGGTTGCTACTACAGTTACTATGCTCACTGTTGCTACGTTCAGACTATTTTTCAGACCAGACGCGCAGTCAGATTGCGCAATGAAGAGAGCAGAGAGCGCGCAGACAGATGAAACTTTCAGCCAGTGAAAAACGCAGAGAGATAAAACTTTCAGTGAGTGAAAAACAATGGCATTTTCAAAAATTAGTAAAGTTGACGCTGAAAACCAAGTTTTCTATAATTGATGGAAAAATACGCATTTATTCTTCCTGCATCGAGCTGTAACTGTTACAAGGCCCGTGTGTCTCATTTGCTCCGAGTCTGTCGCGGTTTTATAAAAGTGGAAACATTAAATGTCAGTACGAAGCTAAACATAGACACTTATTAGAAGGAACTTATCCTCAGCAGTCCGAGGTAAGGGCACAGAAAATAAATGAGCTCAAAGTCCAGTATGAGCGATCTACACGGGTCGTCCTCTCTCACTCATTCGCCGCCCAACATCGAGCATATGAGTGTTCACTGAGAATACAGTGAATTTTAAACAATTTTATTTAAATTTCATAAGAGGTTATTTACATTTTTATGGACTGTACAAAATAAGAGATAAAGGGTTTCTTGCACTTTTTAATTTTTCCAACACTGGTGGCACTATTTTTTGCATGTGTTTCTGAATGATATTGCTGAAAACGCACTTTAGTTTTCCTTTTAAGTTGTTAATGTTGAAATTAATGTATGTTTAGTGCACATTTAGAGATGAAGGCATTTTGCACTGTTTCCTTTATCATATTTTTGTTAGACATTGTTACTGGTTGAATTCAGATATTTTGTACCAAATCAACGTAAAGGACATAACAGAACAGCATTAAAATTAGATCAGTTTTGTGAAGGATTACTTATGGCTGCTTATGAAAAGACATATTGTTTATCCATTATATTTTGTTAAAAAAAAAAAGTTATCTACACTCGTTTCTTTAGTCTGGTAAAACCCATCAATTCATATTTTTAGGTATATAATTGTCCGGACCTCGGCTGGTGAGGAGGGTTCATTTACTGGACCTCAAGCAATTTTAGTTGAAGACCCCTGCTCTAAACAATCCCAGCTGAGAAATAAGGGTCTTATATAGAGAAACCATTGGTCATTTTCTAAAAATGCTCATTTTGCACTAGCTCTGTGATACGTAATTGCGTTGAAAGGTCACGTGTGTTCCGGTTCAAAATGTAGGGTAGGGCGAAAAACTCGATCTCATTTTCAACTTCAAAATCATCCGACATTGTTGTTTTACCTTTTATTAATGTATTTTTTTTGTAAATGACGTTTGTCTTAGTCTTTGCACATTCGCCTTGTAAACACTAGGTCTGTACTTCTGCCTACATCACGCGTGACCTTTCAGCGTGATTCCGTAATGTGTGGCGCATCGCAGAGATAGTGCAAGATGAGCATTTGTGGTTAAAAAGTATATAAATGTTTTGTTTGTTTTTTTGAAAATGACCAATGGTTTTTGATAACTGTCCACTATATGAAGAAAAATCCTGGAATATTTTCCTCAAAAACCTTCATTTTTTTTTCGACTGAAGAAAGAAAGACATGAATATGACGTGGGGGAGAGTAAATTATCAGGAAATTTTAATTCTGAAGTGAACTACTCCTTTAACTTCTGTGTTCCATGAACGTCCATGTGGTATACAAGTCAGACACACAATATCAAAACTACTTTTCACAACTTGCATTCAAATAGGACAGTATGTAGCAATGGCAAAGTTTCTTTTGTTTGCGATATGTATTTGATGTATTAAATGCAAACATTACAGCCACAATATGCTTCTGTTTGGGTTTTAAACTGAGGCACACAATACTCACTTTGCTTGGGTCCAATTAATTCAGCTACTTAAAGATGTAGAAGTTAGCCTTCTCAGACTCTGCTTAAAGCTTTTGGTTGGAAATTGAGAGACTGAGAGAAAGAGACCTTCCCAGACAAAAGAAAGCTTGTTCATTTTGAAGAGGTTTCAGTAATGAATACCCTGCTGGGAGAGGCAGGGCCAGCTGAACTGCTTCCTAATTAAACAGAGTTTGGGCACACAATAACAACAACGACACAAGGGGTCTGCCTATTGTGGCTTCCACAAAAGAAGTGCAATTTACTTTCATTTCAAGTTACTCAGAGATCTAAATCCACTTTGTCCTATTTTCCTGACTGGCCACGCAAGTCTGAACACCACACAGAGAGGTCACCAGACTTGACCACAGTTTTGTGAAAGGACAGTGGCATTTAAATGTCCAAAGCTTAGAGAGCAAGTAAAGTTGTGCACCTGTGCATACAGAACACAATACCAAAAAATCACCAGAAACTGTGGCAGCAAATAATGCACCACAGACAGAAGCTGCAGTAGTTCTGGGAGTAGGGCTGGGAGTCTCTCGGCACCTCACCATTCAGTTTGATTACAATTCCAGAGGCCTGCAATGATCAAACTGTTATAGATGCATCTTTTTTTTCTTCTCTACAGGATTTTTTTTTCTCACTCTGTGACTTCATTTTACTTTCAAAGCAAAGTATCAGTAAAGGTCCATAATAAATGTACTCCCAATTATGGGTGGGAATCTTTAGGCACCTCACGGTTCGATTCTGATTCTAGGAGTCTCAATCCGTTTCCAAAATGATTCTTGATCTACATTTTGTTCTTATCAATTAATTAGTTTACCGGCTTAAAATCTACAATTTTATAAGACATCTAAGATATCTGCTGCTGTCTATCATTGATGTTAATCAAACAACAAAACACACATAAAATAACTCACGGCTCTTGACTGAATCACTTTTGTAACTTTAATAAGGATAAATCTATATATTTTGGCAGAGCAGGTAAAAATCAGAACCGGCCCGCCTTGGCTAGTAGGAAAAATCCTTAGTTTTGAGCCCTGATATATTAAAAGCACTGCTAAATGTGACCTTTATTATAATAGGTTTATGTGAAGTTCACTTAAATTAAAAGTTATATATTTTTTAAATATCCATCTCATTGACCTCATTTTCTAAAGATGTTGAAATGTGTCTTGTGACATACAGCGCCAAAATGGTGTGAATGCTGCTAAAGGGCCAGCTGTTTTATGGGTAGAGAGCTTTATTGAATGGTCTCGGCATTACTACACTACTGATTGTGAACTGGTGTGATTTAAGCGTGTTTGTGTGTGTGTGTGTGTGTGTGTGTGTGTGTGTGTGTGTCCAGGTGCTGCGAGGGCAGCAGTACGGGCGCAGCTGTGACGTCTGGAGTGTGGGCTGTGCTATTATAGAGATGTCCTGTGCCAAGCCTCCCTGGAACGCTGAGAAACACTCCAACCACCTGGCACTCATTTTCAAGGTGAGGATTGAACTGCATGTGTGCACGTATTTGGACTTTATGAGCAAAACAATCAATGCAGTCATGTTTACTTAGAATTTAAACCATTTATAATACATGTTACCATGAGTTAATGTAAATGACTTCAGGTGAGTTAAGTACTTGACGTATTTGACATTTCCTTAAATGTTTTTGCACAATCATTTTCATGCTGAACAAATAATAAAATTACTAGTAGCTTCAGTAAGTAAGTAAAAAAACTCAAATTAAATATAATGCGGTTTTATTATAATAACAACTTTATTTAATGATATAAAAACGAAGTAAAAATATAATAAATATGTAATATTGTACACATTAGATCGAAAGATCTGGAAAAACCCATTAATTTACCCGCCCATAGACCCTCCCCTCGAAGAAATCAGGACAGAAGTGGTTGAAAGTGGACAAAAGAGATGGTAAACGTGGTAAACGGGAATGTTTCTCCCTCGTCCACTGGTGATCCGATCGACCAAAACACATCTTAATACCAGGAGTAAATAGAGCATTAGCTGCACCCAGATATCACTGACTGTTTGTCAGCAAAAGTCCACCGGAAGATGCAAATCGAGTGATTTTGACTTGACCGCCGCAGAGCTTTTGTTAAAACATTTTAGCATTTTTGTATTTCAACCCACAGACAGTCGGATCAACAGAGAGGCGGCGCCAAAATCAAAAGTGGTTCAAGTGGTTGTCTTTGATGATGGGCTGACATTTGACAAGTGGTCAAATCATGCTTTTTTAAGCTTTGACTACTAGTAAAAGTAAAACCTATTCTGTAAAGAATTTTTTTTTGAAAGAATAATTCATGCTTTTATTACATCTAGATCGGATTACTGTAACTCACATTATTTTGGGATTAGCTAGTCGGCTTTATCCCGCTTGCAGATTGCAGCTGCAAGACTCTTCACCAGGACTACACGGCCCACATTACGCACTGGTTGCCTGTGCGTTATCTTATCCAGTGGATTTTAAAAATCTTCTTTTAGTGTTTAAATCTTTAAACGGTTTGGCTCCTCCTTACCTCTTGGATTTATTGACTGAACATCGTCCAGTTTTGTCCAGAGATGGTTATGCATTCGGAAGTCTCTGCCCTTCTGTGTTCGATCTGCATTCATCACTGTCAAAAACCCTTGAAAAATTTGGCATATAATCAATGAGGAATTTATATTGCATTGCTTTTTTTTTTATTAATTATATTGTATTGTCTTTTTTATTGTGTAGCTCATTGGTCAACCTAGAATGTGATAAATGGCGCTATATGAATAACACAGAGATTGTCACTGACTCGTCCCTCAGATCGCCAGCGCCACCACAGCTCCGGGCATCCCCCCCCACCTGTCCCCGGGCCTGCGGGACGTGACCCTGCGCTGCCTGGAGCTGCAGCCCTCGGACCGGCCGGCCTCGCGAGAGCTGCTGAAGCACCCCATCTTCAGGCACAGCTGGTAGAGACGGCGCACTACTGAAGCCTGCTCCTGCTGACACGCTCCTACTGCTAGTCTACACACTTCTGTCTTTCACAAACACAACACACTCGTCGCAGAGGGCCCTGAATGCTGTATCCTCAACACATGATGCAAAAAACACCATTGCACATCGACAAAAGCACATCTGTATAAAAGTGCCATTTCTGTTTCAAGTTTAGATCTCTGCTCAGTCCGTTCACCTTCTGGAAGGCTGAAAATCAGGTCATCTTCAGTCGAGTCCAGCCCGAGTGACGGCGTTCAGCGGCTCGTCCGTTAAACCCCCCTCGCATTTAACACATTTGACTTTTGACGGATCTCCGTGTCGGGCCTCGTGTGTTTTCACACCATGAATGTGTGTTGGTGAAAGACAAATCTCTGCTAGTTGAACTAGCGCACCGCTGAATGTGAATGCTTATGATGCCGGTATGGTTCACCTTTCATTATCCATAAATTGAGATCTTGTTGTATAAATGTCTGATTTTACATGTTTTAGCTTAATGGGTGTAATTGGGATCCTTTTCAAAGCTATCGCCCAATTTTAGACTGTGATGTGCGTCTGTAAATCTTGTTTAAGAGTCTCACTGGAACATCATTTCGGATCTCCAGCTCGATTTCGGTTTATATGTCGTGATTTGACTTATTTCTTTACTTTGGGTGTCGACTCGTCATCATTCAGTTGAAATTTCATTTACTCAGCCATGTTATTGGTGCTGTTCTGTTCACGAAAATCCAAGACGTTTTGTAAACGATTAAGCTTCCTAAAGGAATATTCAGCTCGCGTAACTGAGTATTTCCTCGTGTGTTATTTTCTGCATTACAAGCGTTGAACATTTCGGTGGAGGGATCATATTTAGCTAACAACTCTAGTGCTCGTAAACACTGTTTTAAGTTCCCAAAAACCTTTAACATTATGCATGTTCTGAAAACATGTCGGGTGTCTGAACTGTAGCTCTTCAAGCGTTGTCGCTTTTTAGGTTTTCTTCCATTTTTAAAACCATTTTAAAAGAATATTGACGACCTTATTTGGACAAATCTTGAGTTGTAAACGTGACAATTTCAAAAATATTTTTTAAAAGTAATGTTATTTAATGCAAGTTCTACTGCTTTATGTGGAAAACAGGCTGATCAAGCTTGAAGAGTTAAGATGTAAATATGAATTTTGGTAGCTAAATGTATTTTACTTGACTCCTGCATTTTTAAAGCCACACTTCTCATCATAAATACGTATTTTGTTCCTGCAATGTGTGTTTTTTTGTTTGTTTTTTTGTTTTTTTCCTTTTCTTTCTTTTGTTTTTTCCTATGCCTTTATGAAAGCTTTAAAGTTATGCACTCTGTCTTTTTATATACTGGAAAGGTGTCTGTTTCAGTCGGCTTGATAAAATCTAATCAGTATTACTTGAGTTTTCCACATCTTCTGTCGTTTCTTCAGTTCTCCTCATCTCACTGCGTTCTGTTGTTGGGTTGTTTCATGGGCTTTTTGTTCTGGGCTGAACGGACCTGTATGAAATGATGCTGTTTCTCGTCACTTGGTGGTACTTTTTATGTGAAGATTGTCTATTGCTGTTTTATTCCAGTCTTTTCTACCTCAGGTGTCCTCTAGAGTTTTCTTCTACCAAAGTTCACTTTCTCAATATATATAAATAATTATATATATATATATATATAAAAATATATATTCTTTTATTATAATTTTATATCTCTGATTCTTTGTTTTTTTGTTTGTTTTTTTTCCTCAAAGATCTCCAGGGCTTAAGGGCTAACTTATATTAGCACCTTTTATTGTGCAAATAAATCTCTGGGTTCAGTAAAAGAAAATGAAAATTGGCTAAAGCTGTATCTTTTAATCCTGTGTAGCTTTTGTCAAAAATGTTTTAATTATTAGGTTTTTACCCCATTTGAAGCATTTTATAATGAAATCTACCTATTTTGGTCTTTATAGCTAATAAAACGTATAGGAAAATCAGTTTGTTGTTGTGTTTTTTTTTTTTTTTGTCCTTTCATATTTGGTCATTTTATTCTCAGTCAGTACAGCAGCACTGGATGTGCTGGTTACATGCGGCTCAATCAATCTAACTATGGTTTCAATTACATCTGTAAGAAATATGGTCGTCTTAACATGCCTGTAACTTCCTTTAGTTTAGCTATGGCCTGTTTTACTATGGTAATGGAAACCAGTAAAATCCTATACACCTTTGCCTTAAAACAAGTTTGTAATGTTGTGATTCACCTGGGAGGTGTTTTTTCTTTTCTTCTTTTCTTTTTTTACAATAAAAACCTTTATTGTGTTTCTTTAACTCATGGAGAAACTAAAGGAGATTATTTCTTCTTTCTAAATTATATATATACACACAAAAAATGATTATATGTAAAATGGATTACATAATCAGATTCCAAAAATTACGTGTAAATCAATTACATTTTAAAATACTTTTTTTAAACGTATCGATTACATGATTACATTCACACAATGGCAGTAAATTATTCATCATTTATTTATTCTTCTTTTCTTTTTTTTAAATGCACACATTCATGTAATTTCATATTTAAATGTAATGCATTCCCAATTGTTTTTAATTCCCAAAACGTTTTTGTCATCCGAAACTCTTACTAATATATGTATTTATATTTAATGAAATGTTTCATTCAAATCATGTTGTTGCTAACAAAGAATAAACTAGGTCTATATTTTCTTTCTTGTTATATATACTGTATGTCAGGTATAATCTTGAACTAAAAATACAGAAAAGGTTTTATAATCATTTCTGTATTTTTAGTTCAAGATTATTTTCAAATTATTGTGATCAACAGGTCATTTCATTTAATCTTTATCAAGAAAGTCATATTACCTATTTTTCTTAATATCTTATAGATTACATATCAAACTACGATTTTTGTAATGTAAGTCTATAAAGATTAATTTATTTAACTTTTGCATGTTAACTTACTTTGCACTATTTTAACTATTATATACTAACTAGACCACTTAAAATGTCTTGAGAGTTTATTTATCCTTATTGATTTAGTTTCTGTTGATCAATCAATCTCTCCCATTGCTATAATGTACATGTCATCTTAATAATCTAACTGGTAAGGAGGAGGAAAGTATAGACATTGTTATTGTTATAGTTTCAAGTATTTTCAAAATCTTATGATACTTTTCTGAATATGTCCAGTCTAAGGTTACCCAATATGTCATTTCAGTGAACGCTTGACTGAGATGTGATGATCCTCCGATATGATGCGTTTCATCGTTCAACCTCTTGTAGTCATGGAAACGATATTATGCTTCCCTGCCGATTCGCGCAGAAATGGCGAGCAGAATCAGTCGTGCGCTCTGATTGGCTGCTGCTCTCTCACCATACACCGTCATTCGCTCACACCATTGAACCACTATGCGCACCTCGTCTAGCGACCCTCCTTTCTAAAGCGCTCATTGGCTAAGAGCGTGAAGGGGCGGGTAGAAGAGGACCTTCACAACGCGTTCTGTGTTTTGATTGGCTGTGTGGGAAGCGCTCCAGAAGCAGACGCGCGCGCTGCACAGGTATCGTCCGCCCGCCGTGTATAAATAGTATGTCTTTAATACCGTCTTTAACGGCCGTTTCACTCAATGACAAGCTCTCTTAGGAACTGAACTCAGTTATAAAGGTAAGTCCAGTTTAAATCTGTTTTCAACAACAATAATGTGCTTAATTCTGAGGTAAAGTATGTAAATTAATGTTATAGCCTATTTTATAAAGTTTCTGGCTACACTAAGTTACATTAACTTCAAAATGACTGATGAATGAAGGACTTTCTCTCGACAGTTCAGCATGCACTTGAAAAGCTATTTTATTGATTTTTTTTTCCACTTTTATTAAAGATGAATAATTATTCTAAAATACATAATAAAAAAAGAAAGTGAAATAAAATATCGGCGCAACGCTAATAAAATCCCCATGACCATCTTTCTGAATTAAATTTAATATGAGCGCTTTTGTATAACTATAGATATTTATTTTTTCCTTATGAAGCTAAAATCTATTGATCCTCCGATCTCGTTTACTATCAGAGTACTAGTGACTAACGTTACTAATGTTAAATATGGGTGAATTTAGGGGACACTTTTGCCATTCAAAATTACTGGGGGAAAATCACCCTGAAATAGCAGAATCGACGTAAATTTAATATATTTTAATCAATGCCTCGCGCCAATCTATACATTTAAGCATAGGGTTAACATCTAAAGTTTGTTTGATGTTTACTGAAGAAAAATAAATAAATCAGAAAGCAAAATAAAACATAATATTAGTTGAAAAACGTTTCAGGCATTCATTACAGGTTCGTATTCACGCGTCCCGAATATTAGGATAAAAAAAAAAAAACAGGAAATTCTTGCTTGTTAAGTTACACACTGCGTGAGCGTGTACGCACTGTGTAGTGCGCAGTGGAGACGCGTGTGTGTGGAGCGCGCTCCCGTCAGCGGAAGACGGTCCGTCGACAAACACTGCTCGACCACACACACTCATCACACTGCTGACCTTATGAGATCTCCCCCCGGACGGCTCTGAGCTCGCCATACTGCAGACTAGCTATAGAAACCGATATATGATTGTAAGGTAAGAAGAAGTGTCTGTGTGTGTGTGTGTGTGAGGTCGTGTGTGTGTCGCAGTGATGAAGGTGTTCGCGGTCTGCGAGTGACACATGTAACGTTAGGTGGGGTCATTGCCTAGACCCTCTCCAGAATTATGATGACTACTCCTGGTGGAATGTGTATGTTTAATGTAAATGTAGATTTGCGTTTATTAGTTATTTATTGAAATGAATGATTATGAAAGCGTTTCCACATCCCTGTGAACGACACGACAACCCCGAACGCTTGATGTATAGCGCGTTATTTACTTACAGAATCAGTGAAATGATTAAGAGCAAAGATTGTTACTGAGGAATGATCATATCAGCCAAATCAAACCAGGACAACAATCTGTAATAGTGTAATTCATATTGCCTAAAGTCAGCTAGTTGAAAGAAACATAAGTTAGTTGATTTTACCATATATGTGGATATATATGTGTCTATGGTTTTAACCATACAAGACAAGATCACGTGATACCAAAATGCTTTTACTTCTGTTTATTGTTCAGATGAACTCTTTTATGCACATGCCCTGAGTGTAAATAAATAAATACCAGTAGTGTTTACTAGGGTTTTCTCCTCTTTCTTTCACATTGACTGGTCAAGTGTGTTTGTTTGACATGGAACAGGACAAGTTGTTCGCAGAGCCATATCTATGTAGGTCAAAGGTAATGTCCTTTACCCAGTGAAGGGTTAATCTCATTAGAGGAGCCAGAGCTCCAGTGCCTCACAGGCTTTGCCATGTGCCTCTCACTACCTATGGCTCCGTCCGCTGGATGTTGCACACATATATTTGTTTTCAGTTTTCAAAGGACTTGCCGCTCGTAGTATTTATGAATACTATGGTCAAAAGTTTGGAATAATTAAGATTTTTGAAAGAAGTCTCTTCTGCTCAGCAAGATTGCATTTAATGCAATAAAAACAGTAATATTGTGAAATATTATTAACATTTAAAATAATGATTTTGAATGAAATAATGAAATTGTTTTCTGTGTGAATATACAGTAAAGTGTAATGTATTTCTGTGATCAAAGCTGAATGTTCAGCATCATTACTCCAGTCTTCAGTGTCACATGATCCTTCAGAAATCACTCTGATTTGATGATTTGATGATCGAGAAACATTCTACTTTTATTCTGCAAGGACACATTACAATTTATCAAAAGTTGACAGTAAAGACATTTATATTGCTGCAAAATGCTATCAAGTTTTCCACAAAAATATGAGGCAGCACAACTGTTTTCTACATTGATAATAATCAGAAATGTTTCTTGATCATCAAATCATCATATCAGAGTGATTTCTGAAGGATCATGTGACACTGAAGACTGGAGTAATGATGCTGAAAATTCAGCTCTGATCACAGGAATACATTACACTTTACTGTATATTCACATTGAGAACAGTTATTTCACAGTAGCCGCTTTCCGACCGGCATTTACCGACATTTTAGTTACAGGAACTTAGTTCTAGGAACTGTCCACTTCTAAACAGTTCTAAGAACTACTCTCCCCCAAACTCGGTTTTGCTGTTTGCGTTCGCACTGGCCAAGTGCCCATAGGAACTGTTAGGAGGGGTGACTTTTATTTTGACAGTGCGACGGACCTTTATTTTGGCGGCGCTGAGAACGCCAGAGCAAACAATGCTCGCATCCTCTGTGTTTATTCGTTAGCGATCTGTCTAACAGTACTGTTTAACATGTTAATAGATAGAACTGTTATAGAAAGTAGACAGTATATGAAAAAAAATGTATTAGCCTATGCCGTGTGGTTGATGTCCAGTGTTGCTAGCTGGGCAGATAAACATAATCATGTGTGGCTTGGTCCCATCAAAGTTGCATTTGATTTTCTCTTCAGCATAAAGGTTTAGAGACCCATCTATCACTGTTTTCCATGTTTGTATAGTTAGTTTCTGGAGTAAATATATAGGCTATAATCTGTGTGTTTATGTTCTAGCTGTTTTAAAAATGGCGGGTGCTGGTGTTCCGCGTGCGTTCGGCCAATCAGCGTACACTAACGTCACGGGTAGTTCCTATAGGGCTGGTTTAGACCGACTCTGAAGTCGGACCTAAATTAGTTCCTCCAAATGGAGTTCCTAGAACTAAAATCTTTCACAGTTCCTGCGGTGCGAACACGCCGACATCCGGGTACTATAGCCTATAGTTCTAGGAACTGTGTAAAGGTTCCTCGGCTATTGTCTTAATATTTCTGATCAAACAAATGCAGCCTTTCTGAGCATAAGAGACATCTTACAAAACATGATGAAATATGTCCCTCTGCATCACATCTGTGATCTGCGCCCTGTTCTCTAGACATCAGTGTTGTCCCTCATCTAGTGGGGCCGGTTCTGGTAACCCTGCGTTCTGTGAGTCCGTGTGCTGAATCATAACGTCCTGCACACTTTTGTCTCAGTCCATTCAGAATGCCTGGATCACTCCCTGCAGTGTGCGAGGCCGCGTGGCCTAAAGATGTGGGCATCATAGCGATGGAGGTGTACGTGCCCTCTCAGTTCGTGGAGCAGGCCGAGCTGGAGGAGTACGACGGCGTGGGGGCGGGGAAGTACACCGTCGGGCTGGGACAGGCCCGCATGGGTTTCTGCTCGGACCGCGAGGACATCAACTCCCTGTGCCTGACGGTGGTGCAGCGGCTGATGGAGCGCAGCGGCCTGTCCTACGACAGCGTGGGCCGGCTCGAGGTGGGCACCGAAACCATCATCGACAAGTCCAAATCCACCAAGACGGTCCTGATGCAGCTGTTCGAGGAGTCGGGCAACACTGACGTGGAGGGAGTGGACACCACCAACGCCTGCTACGGGGGAACCGCCGCGCTCTTCAACGCCGTCAACTGGGTCGAGTCCAGCTCCTGGGACGGTGCGCTGCTCTCTCACACACACACACACACACACACACACACACACACACACACACACACACACACACACACACACACACACACACACACACACACACACACACACACACACACACACACACACACACACACACAACTAAGTCGAGTCCAGCTCCTGGGACGGTGCGCTGCTCACACACACACACACACACACACACAACTGGGTCGAGTCCAGCTCCTGGGACGGTGCACTGCTCACACACACACACACACACACACACCTAGGTGGAGTCGAGCTCCTGGGACTGTGCGCTGCTCACACACACACACACACACACACACACACACACAACTGGGTGGAGTCGAGCTCCTGGGACTGTGCGCTGCTCACACACACACACACACACACACACACAACTGGGTCGAGTCCAGCTCCTGGGACGGTGCGCTGCTCTCACACACACACACAACTGGGTGGAGTCCAGCTCCTGGGACGGTGCACTGCTCACACACACACACACACACACACACACCTAGGTGGAGTCGAGCTCCTGGGACTGTGCGCTGCTCACACACACACACACACACACACACACACACACACACACAACTGGGTGGAGTCGAGCTCCTGGGACGGTGCGCTGCTCTCACACACACACACACACACAACTGGGTGGAGTCCAGCTCCTGGGACGGTGCACTGCTCACACACACACACACACACACACACACACACACACTACTGGGTGGAGTCCAGCTCCTGGGACGGTGCACTGCTCAAATACACACACACACACACACACACACACACTCACACACACACAACTGGGTGGAGTCCAGCTCCTGGGACGGTGCACTGCTCACACACACACACACACACACTCACACACAACTGGGTGGAGTCCAGCTCCTGGGACGGTGCACTGCTCACACACACACACACACACACTCACACACAACTGGGTGGAGTCCAGCTCCTGGGACGGTGCACTGCTCACACACACACACACACACACACACACACACACACACACACACACACACACACACACACACACTCACACACAACTGGGTGGAGTCCAGCTCCTGGGACGGTGCACTGCTCACACACACACACACACACACTCACACACAACTGGGTGGAGTCCAGCTCCTGGGACGGTGCACTGCTCACACACACACATGTCTGAAAACTGTAGAGCTCACGTCTCACCACAACATCTAAAGACAAATATTAATTAATTAATAATAAAAATCATTATTATTATTATTATTATTATTATTATTTGGCATTGTAACACCTTTTTAGGACAGTTAAGCATGTCATTACTATAATAAAAAAAAAACTAATTGAAATAATGTTTTAGATTTATATATATACACATACATACACACATCTACAGTAGTCAACATTTGAAGTGGATCAGAAAAGCTCATCAAAGTTGTCCTGAGACAAGAACGGGTATTGTTCAAAATTCATGTATATAATGGGAATTTCATATTCAGAGTTTTAAAAAACTAAGAATTTAGGGTGGGAAATATCCTTAATTATTAGAGAATAATGTCGCAATGCAAAACATCACAACAGTCCTAAAACATGCTTCATTACCTTCCATGCAGAATACATTGGGTCAGTTTTTATGTCAGCTCTTATTTTAGGGTGAACTGTGACCGGACCACATTCATTATAAAAGGCTGTATTTTGAGTTGAGTGGTCCTTCTGTTGAGCATTGAGTAACGGACTGGTTTTGATGGTGCAGGTCGCTATGCTGTGGTGGTCGCTGGTGATATTGCGGTTTACGCCACGGGCAGCGCCAGGCCTACAGGGGGCGCCGGAGCCGTGGCCATGCTAGTGGGACCCAACGCCCCTCTGGCCTTTGAGAGAGGTATGAGGCCTGCCTCACATCAGCTGTCATGTCTCACACTCACACACAGCTCTAACTCAACAGGGTCTGTGTGAGGCCGAGGTTAAAGTTCATGCAGAAATCGGCAGTTACACCTGTAATGCTCTGTATGCTTTATTTCATCAAGTAATTGAAATGTAATCACATATTTTCACAGGGCTGCGTGGGACACATATGCAGCATGCGTATGATTTTTATAAGCCAGATATGGTGTCCGAGTATCCAGTGGTGGACGGCAAGCTCTCCATCCAGTGTTACCTCAGCGCTTTAGATCGATGCTACTCCGTCTTCAGGAACAAGATCCACGCCCAGTGGCAGAGAGGTGGGCCAATATATACACATATTCTCAAACTATGGAAATCAGTCATTGAGTTTCTCTTTTATTTATTTATTTCATGTATTTATTTGTATTATTCGGCCATATTGTGACAGACACAAATTCTTTTTTTTTTTTTTTTGGTGTTTTGTGCATATGGTTTTTTTTTTTTTTTTTTTTTTTTAGCTTTACATAAACAGGGAAACCTTGAAACAATCGCATATGTTCTACAATAAGTGTCAAAAACAAAGCCTCCCCCAGCCCTCAAACATAGGTCAATTCTATAAGTACAAGTCCTACAATGTGACAGACTGCTCAATTATAGTAAATATATGAACATATAGGGATGAGGAAAAGTGAAATAAACAAAAATGATTGAATAAAGTTACTTTGTTAATACAAAGTACTACTATATACATGCTTATACATAATTGTACAAATATACACACATATATTAAATAAAATATATATACTTACATAATTATACATCCGTGAGCATAACATACATTTACACACCCCACATACATTACCTACTCCAACACATTAATACTTAAATATACCTGAATGGCATCACATATTACATACATTCAGTAACCTCAGATACATCGCATATATATATATATGTGAATGGGAGAAATTGCAAATGACACCTAAATTCAAACTCTAAAGATGATTCTTGTTCCCTGTAACTTTAACACTAACCAGAACAAAAATAAATAATTAAACATAAAAGAAAGGACGGTAACCAATTTTATTCAACTGATTGTCGGAAGCACTATAGTTCCTTACTGAACGTATTATCTAAGACTAGTCGAAGCACGTAGAGCGCACACGTTCCTTGACCATAAAGCCCATATGAAGCTAAGAATTAAGATTAGACAGACACAAATTCTATATACCCTCTTTATATTAAGTGTCTTAACTACTATGTACTTGTATCATTTGATACATTGCACTTATTGTGTACATACATGTTTTTACATTGTTCATGTATTTAAAAAGTGTCTGCATGTAATTACAGCTGTTATTAATTTCTATAAAATAGTCACACTGCTGTAGCCTGGTAATACCAGACTCTGCTACTTCGCTTTGCTTCGTAGACAGAGTCTGGAATGGCATAACAGAGAAGTGTTTTCTCTCTTGCTAGGGGGCGCTTGTCTGAAGTTTAAAATCATTGGTTACCCGTAAGCCAATCACATGACGTTTGGTTATGGCGTGTGTTATGCGCAGGCTCAGCCGCATCTAACTTCCACTGTAAACACATGTATGATGCGAAAACAAAACCATCGAGTGAAATACCGGAGTAAACATGGCTGTGAACGACTTTTGCAGATTATGTGAAGTAAATCTACGCATCCACGGTACAATCAGCGTCTACGTCACGGCTCTCAGCCCGCCCTCTGTTCGTTGATTGGCCCGGCTGTTTCCAGACCGGTGGCAAACAGAAAGCTCTGAAGCTGTCTCAGACTGAGTACAGAAGCGAAATGAAATTGAGCGGAAGTACGAAGTCTGACGTAGTCAGGCTAACACTGCTGACCCCTTCAAGTGGAAATGAAGCAATCAGTCAAGTCAAAAATATATATAACAAACACGATTAATGTAACCATTTTAAAGAAAAGGGGATGTTTTGTTATAGCTTTTGGAGAAAAGGCGCTGTCATTTTGCAATACCACAGCGTGAGTCACGGGAACTTGACTGGCCGCTTCATTTCCCCTTTAAACCCACTCACACCACTAAACCTGTCCTCACCTCACACGTATCCTCCTCACCAGCAGCACAAGAGTTTTACAACACAACAACACAATAAGTACATTTTACCAAACATGTAAGTACATATTAAAGGCACCTAAAATTGGAAAAGCATGCTAGTATTAAGGAGTCCCTTTATTTTCTCATATTTCCTCCGTTATAAACCTTGATGATGGACATGTACCTGATTGCTGGTGTAAAGATTTGTGTTCACATTATCGGCCAAAATGTCCTCTTTCAGTTTTCACTGGCTAAACTTTCAGTCCATCTCTAATGAATACGACTCGTGCCCGTTGTTCCAGATCTTCTGAAGCTATATGATATCCCTGCGAGGAACAGACTGAAATTTAGGGTTCATCTTTTCTTCAGGATCTATAAATGCACATCCCAACAGAGCCAGACACTGTCAGAGAAGATTAGAGTGCTCATTTTCTGTTGTGTTTCAGAGGGTGTTGAGAGGCGCTGCAGTCTTGAAGACTTTGGCTTCATGGTCTTCCACTCTCCTTACTGCAAACTGGTCCAGAAGTCTTTGGCTCGCCTGATGCTCAACGATTTCATGTGTCATCCCAGTCCAAACACAGAGAGCGGCCCCTTCAGCGGACTGGAAGCTTTCAGGTTAGTAGGCTCCTTCAGCTGACGGTTGAGCGTTAAAAAGAGTCGCTCCACATGATGCTGAGAAGTGCACTCAATGGTTACATTTAATGTTAATTAATTGATCCCATTTTTACTTACAAGAAAACGTTCACCACAATGGAAAATTCAGTCATTATTTACTTATGTTTTTGTTTTTTACTCAAACCCATATGCTGTTTTTTTTAATGGAAGTCAAAAAGAGATTCTGAAGATTCTTCTCTCAGCTGTTTTCATACAACAGCAGATCATAGTGACCGCATCTTAAATAAACCAAACGTTTTACATTTCTTTACTTTTTTTTGCAGAGACGTGAAGATTGAGGACACCTATTTTGACAGAGATGTGGAGAAGGCCTTTATGAAAGCCAGTTCAGAACTGTTTGAGAATAAAACCAAAGCGTCTCTCCTCATATCCAACCAGAACGGCAACATGTACACGCCATCAGTGTACGGCTGCTTGGCTTCAGTTCTCGCGCAGTAAGTGTGCCTCGTCTTGTTTTCATCCAGCATTCATGCTTTATTCAAAGCCACTGTAAACATGATTCTTAATATTTTGTGAATCTCCACAGACACACACCCCAGCAGTTGGCAGGGCAGAGGATCGGTGTGTTTTCCTACGGCTCAGGCTTTGCTGCCACACTCTACTCCATCAGAGTCACACAAGACGCCACACCTGGTACACACACACACACACAGAGAGAAGTGGTTTCTATTAGAGTGTCATTTAGGGGTGCAACGGATCAAAAAACTCACGGTTCGGATCGTTTCTCGGATCAGAGTCACGGATCGGATCATTTTTCGGATCAGCAAAAAAAAAATTTTTTTTTGTTTATTAACACTTTTAAATTATTAAATTAAAATATATAAAATCAACTTAAAGTGCACAAGGCATAATATCTTCTTTTTAACATAATTAATGAAAAACAACTTAAAGTGCAACATAAAAAGGCATATCTCCTTCCTTTAAACATGGACCAATGCTTAATGTGTTTCCACTGTCATATAGGGCTGTCATAATTGCTCAAAAATGACGTTCGAATATTCCCTCTAAAAAAAACATATATTCGAACATCTCTGGTTGCGCATTTTGTCAATGACGCCGTACATTACGTCAATAACAGGACAAATTAATACAAAGAGACATACTTGTATTGGTAGTTTATTTAAGTTTAAACATATTTGACAACGTATTACCTACACAAAAACAAGTAAATCAACTAATGGCCAAGACCGCAGACCTCTTTCTCTCTCTCGCCCTCACCCATGCTGCGTTCACACCAAAAGCGAATAGAGCGTCTGGCGCGAGTGATTTCAATGTTAAAGGGGTCATATAATGTCATTTTTGTACAAGCTAATATGATTCTTTAGGGTCTAAATTAAAAGTTTGTAATATACTTTAATTAAAAATTCTCATTAGTATTGTAAGAAAACACTAATTTTACCTGGTCAAAAACAGCTCTGTTTTCAGCACGCCGTTTGAGTGCATGTGTCTTTAAATGATAATGAGCTTTGCTCACCCCGCCCCTCTGCTCTGTGCGTACACCGAAACACAATAACCATAACGCGTTGTTTATTATAAACATGGGATTATGAATTATATTGAGAACGTCATACATAGAAAATTTGCAGTAATGTACCCTGAGTGTAAAAATAGCCACATTCATCGTGAAGCATGCAGCAAGCGATTTGCAAAGATTAATATAAAGATTAATAAAACGTTACACTCACTCAGTTCTTCTGGAGGTGCAGCAGGAACACGAATAGTTGGTACCGATCCTTTTTCAGGAGCAGCTTCTTAGCAAAACCAGCTTTATACTGACCCTCGTTTGTAAAGCAGTCTGGTGTGTGAAATGATTCGCGCAAACATGAAAGCATTGACGTTGATCGTGGGGAATATTCCCATCGAAAACAAACTCAGCCACTGTATCTTCAGCTGTATGGATTTAGGAACATCAACATGCTGTGTTCCTTATTACCATTACACCCAAGAACACTACAATCGCTTAGACGCCATTCTACTCAGCGCTCCAGCTATCAGCAATGAATGCGCCGGTTGGCGCGGGCTATGATTGACAGTTCGCTCGCGAGGACGGGTCTGTGTTGAAACGCTGCTGTCAATCAACCATTGTGGGAGGGGCGTCGATTTTGTGACGTTACAAAATCGAACAGCTTGATTCAGGAGAGGGGGAAACATATAAGAAGATTTAAAAAAAACCACTGGATAGATTATTATCATTTTATGATGGTTGTGTACAGGCACTGCCAACACACATTTCAGTACAATCAACTTGTAAAAGTGCATGTACATTATATGACCCCTTTAAGTCAATGTAAAGACGCGTTTACGCGCGTCTGGATCTATTGCGAAAAAGCGTCTGCCCGGATGCAAGCTGTGCGTCACGTCAAAATCTGATGAATCCCATTACAATCACTGATGCTGTCTACAATGGATATGTTGTGTAGTGCCGAGTCGCAGAACGGGAAACGGCTCCATTTCGGATGTACTACTTCCGACAACAGTAAAATGTGGATTTGGAATATTCTTTTTATAATGTTCAGTGTAGACAGCCAGTGTGTACCCAGAATTATACCTTGGACACATGTGCCGCGCAACGTGTTTATAATCGTTATTGTAATTGTTAATTGTTAGCTCAAGGTTGATGACAGTCAGTCAGTTGTGCTAACGTACCTCTTCATTTCAAGGCTCTGCTCTGGATAAGATGGTCTCCAGCCTGTGTGACTTGCAGGCCCGACTGGACTCTAGAAAGAAGGTTTCACCGGGGGTTTTTGCTGAGAACATGAAGCTCAGAGAAGAAACACACCATTTAGGTAATCAAGCGTTTGCGTTCTGTTCTTCTCGCATTAATTTTTGTCTTTATGAAAACCTTTCGGGTCCATTTGACGATGTGATGTTTCTCGTATTCCCACAGCAAACTACATCCCTCAAGGCTCTGTAGAGGAGCTCTCCCCGGGAACATGGTACCTGACCCGTGTGGACGAGAAGCATCGCAGACAGTACGCCAGGCGCTCGATGGACGACCACAGGCCGCTGGAGGCGGGACTGCTCACTGCAGCTGAGGTGCACACTCACCCCTGGACCAGTTAAACATGTTCATTCAGCTAGAAGTAAAGCCCATTCACGTGTGCATTAGGGTATGTGTAGAGCACGTGATGTCGATTTAATCATTTTTACTGTACGCGCATCCAGATTATCGACCACTACACATCTTAACCCTCTGGTGCTCAAAAATGACAGAATTTTTTTATTTTTCAATTAAATTAATTTACTATATTTTAGTTCGATAATGTTTTTTATTTAATATTTTGTATTTTTAGGGGATTTTATGTTACTAAATTATATTTATGCTGTATTTATAATCCATTTATTCACTTTTTGAGCATAGACCTGAGAACTTAATTTCCCACTTAAACTGTCGTAAATTGTAAATGCTTTAGAGCTCAGACTGAGGAGCACTCTCTTTTCAAAGACGACACTTGGCTGACTATTGCTGAAGTGAAAAAAGTGAACTTAAAGTTGCAGAATTTTACGTTTATTGTTAATTTTTTTTTGCAAAAATACTATTTTCAATTTTTATATGAAATATATACTTTTAAAAACATGTATTACTCTAAAACTGTGAGAAAATCAAAGCCATAAATCTAAACAAGTTGTGTTGAAGATGTGAGCCTGGTGTCTCAAAAACTGAGCTTTCTGTACGATTTTGTTTGGCCGCAGTACCAAAAGTTTCCACTAGATGAAATTCGTCGATGAAGTTTCGTACCATTCCGATGAAGAAGAAAACAAAAAAACATGTACAATTTTTCGCAGAGCACCAGAGGGTTAATACCAGGTGTAAACGGGGCCTGAGGGTGATTGCCGTGTTCATATATGCCTAAACAAACCCAACTAGTGGAGAAAACTACCAGTTGCGAAACAAACGCTCTAGCCTTTTATTGTAGTAAATCAGTTCTAAGTGTTTTGTGTTTTTCTGTCCTTCTCAGCATATTCCCAGCCCGCTCAAGAAGATGCCCCGTATCCCAACTACCACAGCTGGCCCTGAGGTGGTCATCAGCAACGGGGATCATTGATTACCTCTGTGAGGTGCAGGTCGCATTGAGGACACATGATCTGGAGAAGAAACTAGCGAAAACAGACCCCAGGACTTATCACTCATCAATGAGTCAAATCAAACTCAAAGCTTTTAAAATGTCCCAGGACAGAATAAGTTAGACCGTCACTGTGTTGAAGATGAAGTGTTGGTACATGGGAAGGTTTCTCTGCTGCTCAGAGTCTTCTATGCAGATATCCTGACTTCTTTCATCCTTTTAACTTCAAATATCTACCTGTCGGCATCCACAAGCTCCATGTTGTCCATCCTGTCCGTTATAGCAGACGCTTTAGGCCAGCCGAGAACCGGAGGGTCGGAGCGTCTGTTTTAGGGAAGATCGACCCTCGTTTTTAATTGATCTAAAAGCTTCGGTTTTCACAATCATGACTGTATCGCTCTGTCAGGATTTGTGTTTTTAACTCTTTCTAGTCAGTCTTATCACCATGGCCATGTCAGGGAAATGTGCCTGGATCACATATTAATGAGCCATACATGTAAAGTTTTAATTACATACAGTAAGTTCATAATTGTTTAGTTGCTGCTAAACTGGCTTCTGTTGGCATTATGTCCTTTGAAACGAGAATCACAAGTAGATAATGGTCATTTATAATGAACCCAGACCAGGAAATCAAGTCATGATTATTGTTAGAGGATAAAAGATTGATGGAAACATTAAATGTTATAATCAGTCACACTGGTAACAGCAAATTAATTTTGGACCGTTTTAGGTATTGAAGAGAGAGAGACGATGTCACAACTTACCCTAATACTCACTTCCTTGATCTGTTGAGAAATGATGTGAGCTGACGTCATCAAACCTTTGACCTTTGATTGTTTCAAACACAGAGCACTTCTCAGTAATGATGCCGCTGTTTCAGAGATTTATGGTAGGAGACAGGCAATATTAATAATTATACTACAATATTGTAGAAGTTCGCACCTTAAAGCCTTGATGTCCGAGGGCTTAAGGCAGATGTTATAGGCTAAAAGCAAAGACGAGATATTTTCAGACAGAGATTACGCTTAATTGCACAAACGCTGATAGCAAGATGGCATTTCCTTCCAGAACGTTCTTCAATCTGTGGGTCCGTGTTCACATCTGCAGAAACTGCATATCCATCAACTTTGAGAAGCCTTATTCTATAACCATGTACAAAACACAAAAGGGTTTATTCTGAAGACTGTATAGAGGTGGTGTTGGTTCTTCACTCTGCTGCCAGGACATGCTGACTGTAAAGATGGAACCTGAAACAGCCGATGTTTACAAGAGATCAGATCATGCCAATAATTGGCGAGTAATGTACAGTACTAACTTATATTTGCAGATGGGCAAACATTGCAATCTGATCAGATGCAGCTTGTAGAAAACGAGCTGTACAGAGGACGGGTCTCAACTGTACATGGGAATCTGATCATGTATGAACTGAGGATTAAATGTTCTTTTGCTGACGTCTCTGCTTATGCTTTTGCGTCCGCTGAATTACTGCAGGGCCAGAGTGATGTCATGGATCATAAACATTTACATATTTAACACGGGCACTTCGCCTAGCCAGCAGTTTCAGACGGGCTTGAATACACGGCTGTCGGTCCAGTCCTGTGTGGACACACTCCTCACACACATGCATCTGGTTTAGACAGAAGAACACACTCCTCACACACACACACATATATCTGGTTTAGTGCTGTCTACAAATCATTGACATTTTTGTAGGCAGCATTATTGATTAATATATCCATTGATAAATGCTCCAAAATATGTATCACTTACTCCCATTGCATTTCATATGCAAGTATTTGTTATTTAAAGTCCCCCTGTGGTGTAAATCCAGCTTTTAGTGTTTTTATGTGTTTATGTGGCGTTTTTAATAAGAATTAGACATTTACAGTTGCTTTTATCCAAAGTGGCTTACATTGCATTTCAAGGTTCACGTTTACATTCTTACCAGCTCTTAGAGCCAAGATATAATCTATATAATACAGATTATTAAAATATATAATTAGCTACGATATAGATCAGATATAAGAATAGAGCTTTATTGTCATTGTAAACAACGAGATTATAAAAAGGCACCATGCTCGGCAAACAACAAATATTAGAAAACAATAACTACACATGGGATTAACAGAAAATAAATAAAAATACGGAATGAAAAAGAGCAGCAATATACAATGATGAGATGAACGTGTTAGTCTGTGGACTGAGATTATTGAACACTGAGGTGTGGTGGATTATGGGTAGCAGAAGTGGTGTTCAGGATTGTACAGCCCTGGGAAAGACACTGTGTTTCTTCGGGAAGTCGGAGTGATATCCCTGTGTCTCTCCCAGATGGCAGAAGGGGAAACAGGGCTGGTTTGGGTGAGATGGGCTTTATCAGGTTCTGATGATCTCGTAGCTGGGTCCTGATGGATTATCTGCTGTACTTACAATCCTTACAAGCATTTCCCCGTCAGCCTGATTACGGTTACATGACGTCAGTGTGTTATTGTTCTGTCGATGGCACTGATAGAAGTTCTCCAGCAGTCTAGGGTGGTCCAGTGGAGCTCCTCTGTGAACCTCAGAGACACGTGACCCTCTGCTTCATCTATGAGGAGCGGCACATGTTCTGTCCTTTTTGTTCTCCTGTATCGATGATTATTTCCTTTGTTTCCTGATGCTGAGTGTGCGGTTGTGGCAGTCTCTGTACTCTTGTCTGTATGCTGTATGAGGTGTATTTTCCCAGCCTTACTGTGTTCTGTCCATTCAAAAATACAAAGTCCAGTTGCATGTGTGTGCATTTAGCCCCAGATGGAGTAGTTTCGTGATTAGTTTGGAACTATTGTGTTAAATCCTGGCTGTTATAGTCCGCTCTAGTGCTCTAGTGCGTGAAGTTCCTAATGTGCTTTAAGACAAACCACGAGTAAACTCATAAGTCGACAGCATTGCTGAGTATTTCCTCCTTAAAACTGCAGTGAACCAAAGACAGTCTCAAAAACACGCTTTGAAACCTCTGGTGTTTCTGACGTCACAAAATACCTTGTAACCAATCAGATCAACGTGTGATCGTCAACCAGTGGATCGCTGAGCTGAGTGAGTGAGTGGAGGCGGGGCTCATTTGCATATTCATAGACCCGCGTATACTAAATGAGGCAAGGGTGTCGAGTTACATTCCAGTTTAGAAGAAAAAAAAACGTTAAAATATGTAATTTTGGTGATCAAAGAGGAGTTTTAAGGGATACAATGATTGACTACAGGGGACTTTAATAATTGGCACATCAGGGGTTAAGCAGCTGGAAATATGCTGTTAGATTTAGACATGGTTTATCTCGTGACCTTTACCCCAGAGAGGGCCTTCGGGACACTCCAGGATTGTGACATTCAGGGCTCCGTCTTCCTGCCTGACAGCACTGAAAACAACAGGGTTTATTGCTCAGGAACTAGGCCTACACTTAAAAAATGCCAACCACACTTTGTTCTCTAAAACATTCACTGCTCCAGATCAGGTCATTTTCCGTTTCCTCATCATAACCAATGACAATCCCTGACAGAATTATATTAAGCAATATTTCATTATTTCTGTGGTATCCGCAAAAAGTTATTGACTGTAATAAAACTGAAAGCGATTCAGTGATGTCAAGGCTGTAATGTGATTGGTTATCATCAAGACACACTGTTAGGCTTTCTCCAATGATAGAGACACAGATCCAGCATGGGAAGCAGGACACATCAACTCGGTTCTGCTTGAGCACACAGCATCAGCAGCTGGAGATCACGAGCCACACACACACACACACACTGGCAGAGCGAGACTCGATGTGTGTTTGCAAGAGCTCCAGTACAGTGCTGTGGGCTTGATGTATTCTTGTAGGAATCGAGCATTTCAGCACTTCCGGTTTCATCGTCATAATTTATAAATAAAAGGCATTTTTCCAAGCCTGATTTTAGCCTCTGATTTGAACGCTCTGTTTTAAGGGGCGTGTCTGTGTGAGACTTCAGTGTAAACGCCCTCTGCTGTGATTGGCTGTGAGACTTCAGTGTAAACGCCCACTGCTGTGATTGGCTGTAAACGCCCACTGCTGTGATTGGCTGACATGTTTGCATATGAAATAGCATGTGGAACTCACTCTAAAACTTTTACTACATTTTTACTATAACAGCTATTGAGATTAATAAGGAATCGTGTAAAGTATTGATCATAATGATCTATTCCCATCACATGAAAGGTTGCAGTGATGAGCATTGAGCAGAGGACAGACAGTCTGTTGATCCGTATGAAATTACAGCTCTGGCTATCACCAAATAACAATGCAAACACGATGTAAATACAGTGCCCAGATAAACTCGCGCTGTTTGATTGACAGCTTGGGCAACTGGAAAGGGAGAGTTCTTTGATCGCTCTGTATATAATTTAATCACAGTTTAAATAAGATTATTTTCATCCTGCTAAGAGAAACGACGTGAAGTTGATTGTTTTGACGCCGAAATTGACCAAATAATCCACAGTGAAATACACAGAATACAAACAAATAATGCACTGCTGAGACATTCACATTGTTGGGGAACGCTCCCCCCCCCCCCCCCCCATTAGGATCGTTATGAAGGTAATGGTATTATTGATCCTGTATCGATCTTTCCAACGCTTCAGTGGGCGGGGCCAAAGCTGAAGTGTGACGTCACAAGTCTCCACTTTTTAGATCCTGTTGTTTGCTGGCCTTGGTTTCAATAAAAGCAGTTTTTGGAATAACAAGAAAGTTTTGAGTTTTGAAACTTACAGGGTATTTTTATAGTATAACGAACTCTTAACTGTCAAAGGATCAAGAAACATTTGAATTCTCATTCTATGACCCCTTTAAGTAAGAATTAACAGTGTTATTTTTCTAATAATAATAGTCAATTATACGCTTGATCATCCCAAGCGTCCGCTCCTAATTCCAAAACGTCTTTTTGAATTTGTAACGGATAAACTTCAGCCATTGTTACGCAGAGTTAGAGACGGTCATTGGAGAGAGAAAGAGAGGTTAACGCATGTGTGAATTACCTGAGTGTGTTCGTCTCTCAGATAACCAACTAACCTTAACTACTGGGACTTTATTGTGTTTCTAAATACATGCATGGATACCCCATGCAGATTCAGTTGGCTTCATACAGTGCTTTATTATTTTAATCCTGTTGGTTTCATCTCTGCACCATTTTCTTCTTTGTGTTGTAATTATTCATTATATAATTATATCTGATTGCTGCTCGAGACTAGTGTACGCTGTGTTGAGATAGTGTTCTCATTTGAACCTGAGTAGAGGCTTGGACCCGGAAACAGTTTTCGCACTGTCAGGAGTTAAAGGTGCAGTAAGCGATATCTGAGAAACGCTGTGAAAGTGGATCGGTCCGAGCAGCACAACACACTTGTAGCCAATCAGCAGTAGGGGGCGTGTCCAATCATGATGGGGGAGGAGAGAGCTTTAGCCAATCAGCAGTAGTGGGCGTGTCCAATCACGATGGGGAGGAGAGAGCTTTAGCCAATCAGCAGTAGTGGGCGTGTCCAATCATGATGGGGGAGGAGAGAGTGAGCCAATCTGCTGTAGGGGGCGTGTTCCCTCATGATGAGGTGGGAGAGAGTGAGCCAATCTGCTGTAGGGGGTGTGTCCACTCATGATGGGGGAGGAGAGAGTGTGAGCCAATAAGCAGTAGGGTGTGTGTCCACTCATGATGGGGGAGGAGAGAGTGTGAGCCAATAAGCTGTAGGGTGTGTGTCCACTCAAGATGGGGTAGGAGAGAGTGAGCCAATCTGCTGTAGGGGGTGTGTCCACTCATGATGGGGGAGGAGAGAGTGTGAGCCAATCAGCAGTAGGGTGTGTGTCCACTCATGATGGGGGAGGAGAGTGTGAGCCAATCTGCTGTAGGGGGTGTGTCCACTCATGATGGGGTAGGAGAGTGTGAGCCAATCAGCTGTAGGGTGTGTGTCCACTCATGATGGGGGAGGAGAGTGTGAGCCAATCTGCTGTAGGGGGTGTGTCCACTCATGATGGGAGAGGAGAGAGTGTGAGCCAATAAGCAGTAGGGGGTGTGTCCACTCATGATGGGAGAGGAGAGAGTGTGAGCCAATCAGCTGTAGGGTGTGTGTCCACTCATGATGGGGGAGGAGAGTGTGAGCCAATCTGCTGTAGGGGGTGTGTCCACTCATGATGGGAGAGGAGAGAGTGTGAGCCAATAAGCAGTAGGGGGTGTGTCCACTCATGATGGGGTAGGAGAGAGTGAGCCAATCTGCTGTAGGGGGTGTGTCCACTCATGGTGGGAGAGGAGAGAGTGTGAGCCAATCAGCAGTAGGGGGTGTGTCCACTCATGATGGGGTAGGAGAGAGTGAGCCAATCAGGTGTAGGGGGTGTGTCCACTCATGATAGGGGAGGAGGGAGATTTAAAGAAAGACTGTGGAAAGAGAGATGTCTGTGAGAAACATTACAAAAGAGGAAAGCTCAGAGGAATATCACTGGAAAAAGAAGGGTTATTATGATCAGGCAAGAGCTTTAGGGGTGCACATTTTTTACGTGCTATCGGAATTATCGTACATACTAGTTTCCTAGTTCAAAAATTGGACATGAACGCCCTCACAAGTCAAAATTTGTATGCGATGAGCTCGTAATACTAGAGAAGCTGTCCAGTGCTGGAGAGAGCTCAGCGGGAACGCCTGAAAACAGACGGGAGGTTGGGCTGTTTCTACTCCATACGAGAGAAGCATTGGTTTTGAGTGTGTGCTGCGGGCGACTAACAACCAACTCTAGCTTGTACTGTGTGTTCATTCTTTTGTGCTTCCTTGTTGTTCGTTCATCATCTGCCCTTTATTGTTTGTGAAGCATTATTTTGCTTCACTTCTGCTATGATAAAAGAGAGTGAGACACTCTTGCATTGTGTGTTTGTATTTTCAGGGGCGGAGCAATGAAGAGAGGGGTGTGTTTGTTTAGGTTGATTACAAATATCAAGTGTTCAACAATGATTTTGAGAAATCGCATAATTTGAGCACTTAAAGTGAGAGCCAGTGGGGCCTGGAAACAACGCCGTCGTGATGCCAAACCCCCTCATGGAAGAAGAAAGCGTTGTGTTTTTTTAATGCTTTATTTAGTGACAGTCGCACAACAAATAAATACAAAACAACAGCAACAATAATAGTAACAGTAAAAAAAAAATCTGTAAATAAATAATGGTAATAATAAAAATAAACAACAAAATAAAAGACACAAGATATTGGAAGCTTGAATTCTCCAAATGAAAGTAACTTCAGTGCACACCCGGGTTCGATGACGTTAAGAGTTTTGCACTTGGCTGCTCCAAAAATCATGACTAAACAAGTCAAAATCCAGTTACGTGTGGAAACTAAGTACACTGAGGCTACACTGTGAAAGAAGAGTCTTGTTGATTTTCACTTTGCTTTGGGATTCCAAGAAAGAAACAATGTTTTTAATGCTTTTTGAAACATGGTTTCTCTACTTTCCAGGCAGCGAAGTTGCATCTGAATTTGTGTCAAGTTTGTGACATTTTCACATGCGAGTTCCAAATGAAATACAGTAGCTCAGGATGAAATGGACTGTTAACAATGCTTTTTAATGTTTTTTTAGACAGTATAAGATAGTGTGTAAAGTTTCAGAAATGTTATCAAAAATAATTTACCCTAATAGGACAAAGTCATTTATAAGTGATGGCATCCTAAAAAAGGGGTCAGAAGTCAGATATAGAAAACTAATTCTGGAAAATTATTTTAGTCTTTAATATATGTAAAATATTTATTAAGTAATTTATTTTTTCTAGCGGTGATTTCACAATTAGTCCCACAGAGGGTTAAAATAATGAACATTCGGGTCTGAATTTTAAATCGGCTCTTTGAACAGAGCTGAGGCGAGTGTACACATTTGTTGAACACTAGATGGTGCTATAATCATAATGCTTCTCCCATCGAAACAAATATAAACCAGTGGGTCAATTATTCGACTAAAAAATGAGGAGCTTCTTTAATTCCTCTGAATCTCGTTAAAAAGAAAATGTTTATCCTCGTTACAAAGGCCAAAAGTGTTTAAAAAGTTGTACTGTTTTTAGATCTAAATTACCTACATGTTACATTGGGTCGTGTTCCCAGCGTAGTAAAGCAATTTTAAGGAAGATTAAAAAAGTAAACAAATAATTTCAGAGTCCTGAATCTGTGAAACAGTGACGTGTTCGCATGCGCGTGCGCGCTGCAGGGTGGAGTTTAACACACCGCCTCAAAGCAACGGTGCAGAAATCACTTCTGACTGACATTACACATATACACACACCAGCGTTTACTCTACGGGGACCTTCTGCTGGGGGACAGGGGTGGTAAAATATTGGTTATTGTCCGAAGGTAGACAACTAGAGATCGAAGAAACCCGAGGTAAGAGCAAAACCCTATTCCCTTTCCCAAGTTGACAGACTTGAGCTAAAGCTGCTAAACTTTTTCAAGGGTGGGAAGATTCCTTCCGATGCGAAGATCTTAAAAACTCAAGATATGATACACAATACCACGCTGAATTCAGGCGTTAAACGAGATTTGGATCGAGTTGGACTTTTAAAACGCCTTATTTCGACGGTTATTCTAGAGACGCGGTGAATAAGTCTATAGACGCGACCTTAGCACATAAAAGACCTTAGCACATAAAAGTTGACTCTTTCCCTCAGAGAGACTCGGACGAAATATGCTGGATTCTTCTATAACGGAAGAAACCAAGATGGGGCGTTTAACTCTCAAAAAAAAAAAAAAAGCGCTATTTTAACTTACTTTTGAACGATCAGTGATGTCGGTCGTTCCCATAAGTGATTGATTGTGGCCTACAGTTGTGTAAAGTGATTGATTGTGGCCTACAGTTGTGTAAAGTGATTGATTATGGCCTACAGTTGTGTAAAGTGTAACAGACGCTCGTCACGGAAGGAATGAAGCGCGCGAGAGACTGTAACTGTAAAACTTCAGTGAAAGCGCGCGGCCTACGCGTCGTGGACGCGCTCATCACTTCTTCTTCAGCAGTGGACAGATGGGCTGTTATCCCTGTCATATTTCCACTGTGAATCATGTCTAAACACTCAAACATGTCAGTTTATTCCGTATGCTTATGTTGAATGTGGAGTTGTGATGGTTTGCTGCTCCTCTTCTGCAGTGTGTGTGAGATGTGAAGTGTGTTTTGATGGAGGAAGTAGTGCTGAGGAATATGCGCCCTCAGGCAGGCCATAACTGAGCTCACATCGGGTGTGGTGTGTGTGTGTGTGTGTGTGTGTGAGAGAGAGAGGGAGGAAGAAGCAGTTGCACGAGATTACTGAAGTTGTTTCTCATTCTGTCCAGGATTGAAACTAATTGTCCACATATTCTGCAGAATGACACTGCGTGTAGTTTTGGAAGATATTGCACTAGTTCTGTCAGCATGTTGATATTGAGGGATTGAGCCCAAGGCTTCTGCTCTGAGCAGCCGTGTGTGTGTGTGTGTGTGTGTGTGTGTGCTTGAAAGAGCATTCAGTTCATTTACATCTCAGAGTCACAGTTCATGTTTGGACAACCCATTCATTTGTGAAGTAGTAAATGGGTTAAAGATCCCACCACAGCGCTTCTGCATGCGCAAAAAAACATTCAGTCTGAGCAAAAGCTGCTTTAGCTCTGGAAAGCCTGACTTGGAATTAAAAAAATGCTTTGAAATTGAATCTTTAGACAAGTAAATCTAAAAAACAAACACACTCACATTGTTTTATGTTTTGTATCATATTTGATGCATCAGGC